>NC_141831.1:6120550-6298883 GCF_982586985.1 Callionymus lyra
GATAGTGTAGTAACAAGTATATATGTGTAGTATTGTCCAGTACTTGACTATGGTGTTGTGATAGTGTAGTAACAAGTATATATGTGTAGTATTGTCCAGTACTTGACTCTGGTGTTGTGATAGTGTAGTAACAAATATATATGTGTAATATTGTCCAGTACTTGACTATGGTGTTGTGATAGTGTAGTAACAAGTATATATGTGTAATATTGTCCAGTACTTGACTATGGTGTTGTGATAGTGTAGTAACAAGTATATATGTGTAGTATTGTCCAGTACTTGACTATGGTGTTGTGATAGTGTAGTAACAAGTATATATGTGTAATATTGTCCAGTACTTGACTCTGGTGTTGTGATAGTGTAGAAACAAGTATATATGTGTAATATTGTCCAGTACTTGACTCTGGTGTTGTGATACTGTAGTAATAAGTATATATGTGTAGTATTGTCCAGTACTTGACTCTGGTGTTGTGATAGTGTAGTAACAAGTATATATGTGTAGTATTGTCGAGTACTTGACTCTGTTGTTGTGATAGTGTAGTAACAAGTATATATGTATAGTATTGTCCAGTACTTGACTCTGGTGTTGTAGTATTTACAGACCACATGACTCTTGACGAAGTCGTAACTGCTTTCATTTGTTTTTAAACCAAAAATATGTATCCTCTCGTCCTCAGTCAATACCTGGATCTTACTCAATGTTATTGTTCCTTTAGCTGCAGAGAATATACTGCATGTGGCCAGAAGTTATATGACAACAAAAAAAATGAACCAACACTGGAATATATGCATGTTAAAAATGTCATTGAAATATAAACTATAACAATACAACTTTTTAAAGCTCTACACGTGTGTTGACTACCATGAGTATTTCTACTAGTACGGCGTGTGTACTCTCAGTACTATCAAGAGGTTGGTGACTCAGATGTTTCAACGTGGGCAGATGTCAGACTCCATTGATAGACTTGTTTCGTCGCTACCTCACGCTGACCTCCTTCTTTTCCTCCTTCCTCTCGACTACACTGTGAGTCACCAGAGCTTCGACGGGAAAGAAAACAATTCATTCACGGAAACGTTGTCTTCTCACCAGTTTTCCCTCGAGCGTGTAGATCTTCTTGACGACCCCCGAGTCCAGCTTGATGGCGTCCGTGATGTCGGTCAGCACCTGCTCGTAGGAGTGCGCCGTCTTCTTGTTCAGCAGAACCCGGACGGCCTTCCGCGGCTTCACTCCGCTCCTCACCACCGTCACCAGCTTGGGTCGGATAAAGTCTTTGATCTCCCGGCTCTCCAGGGCCGCCGACTGGCTGCTGCCCAGCGAGGGGGGTCCCCGGGTCGTCCCCGCCGTGGCCTTGACGTTCACCGACCAGTTGGGGTTGACGTTCTTTGTGTAGTCCACTTTTTTGTAGGCCTCGATGGAGCTGCACACGTAGCTTTCACCTGATTGGATGAGAAAGGAAAATAAAGATCAGTTTTGTTGGTGATGTAGGTTGGCTAGCTAAGGCTAACTAGCATAGGCTATCTAGGAAGGTCTGTCTGTCTGTCTGTCTGTCTGTCCATCCGTCCATCCGTCCATCCGTCCATCCGTCCATCCGTCCATCTATCCATCTATCTATCTATCTATCCATCCATCCATCTACCCATCTATCATATATCTACAGTATCTATCCATCCATCCATCCATCCATCTATCATCTATTTATCCATCCATCCATCTATCATATATCTACAGTATCCATCCATCCATCCATCCATCCATCATCCATCCATCCATCTATCATCTATTGATCCATCCATCCATCTATCATATATCTACAGTATCCATCCATCCATCCATCCATTCATCATCCATCCATCCATCTATCATCTATTGATCCATCCATCCATCTATCATATATCTACAGTATCCAACCATCCATCCATCATCCATCCATCCATCTATCATCTATTTATCCATCCATCCATCTATCATATATCTACAGTATCCAACCATCCATCCATCATCCATCCATCCATCTATCATCTATTGATCCATCCATCCATCTATCATATATCTACAGTATCCAACCATCCATCCATCATCCATCCATCCATCCATCCATCTATCATCTATTTATCCATCCATCCATCCATCATCCATCCATCCATCTATCATCTATTGATCCATCCATCCATCTATCATATATCTACAGTATCCAACCATCCATCCATCATCCATCCATCCATCTATCATCTATTTATATATCCATCCATCTATCATCCATCCATCCATCTATCATCTATTGATCCATCCATCCATCTATCATATATCTACAGTATCCATCCATCCATCCATCATCCATCCATCCATCTATCATCTATTTATCCATCCATCTATCATCCATCCATCCATCTATCATCTATTGATCCATCCATCCATCTATCATATATCTACAGTATCCATCCATCCATCATCCATCCATCCATCTATCATCTATTGATCCATCCATCCATCTATCATATATCTACAGTATCCAACCATCCATCCATCATCCATCCATCCATCTATCATCTATTTATCCATCCATCCATCTATCATCCATCCATCCATCTATCATCTATTGATCCATCCATCCATCTATCATATATCTACAGTATCCATCCATCCATCCATCATCCATCCATCCATCTATCATCTATTTATCCATCCATCTATCATCCATCCATCCATCTATCATCTATTGATCCATCCATCCATCTATCATATATCTACAGTATCCATCCATCCATCATCCATCCATCCATCTATCATCTATTGATCCATCCATCCATCTATCATATATCTACAGTATCCAACCATCCATCCATCATCCATCCATCCATCTATCATCTATTTATCCATCCATCCATCTATCATCCATCCATCCATCTATCATCTATTGATCCATCCATCCATCTATCATATATCTACAGTATCCATCCATCCATCCATCATCCATCCATCCATCTATCATCTATTTATCCATTCATCTATCATCCATCCATCCATCTATCATCTATTTATCCATCCATCCATCCATCGCTATCTAGCTATGGCTGTGAAGTTAATGCTAACTAGCTATTGCTAGCTAACTTATGCTAACTAGCTATGGCTTACTAACTTATGCTAACTAGCTATGGCTAATTAATTCATGCTAATTAGCTATGGCTAACCTATTCTAACTAGCAATGGCTAATTCACTTATGCTAACTAGCTCATGCTATTCTCTTGGAGGTTCATTTCAGTAATTATAGTGTTTTTATTGTCAAAGAACTATTTGTTGCTACACCGGTAGTTTTTAAAGTAATACTGCAATCAAAAATACCAGATAAGAACATTAATTGACTAGTAAGTATCTAATAATTCTACAATAAAGTATTTTTTTAACCAGCACCTACATAACAATCGACTACTGTAGCGTCAGTTCGGCATCTTGTGGCTCATTAATAATAAACATCCAGTCGAGATGCAGATTTAGCTTCAGGCGGAAAGACACTTGTCGTCTGTTAACAGAGCGACAGCTTCGCTGTGAAACACAAGCCTGATGCTGTAGGACGTTTAGCAAACTAATATATGGAAAATGTCACAAAGAAAGCAGGAATAAGACCCAAAAAGGTGACTGTGAATCAACTCTTTTAAATAAAATAAAATAAAATAATTGACATGTTTTATTTCTTAATGTTAAATTCGTTTTTAAATATTAAATTATCTTTTCACTTCTTCTTGAGTTATAACAGAGTTAGGGATCGTTATAAATGTATAGATAATTTTTAATTTCATAGTAAATAAAATATTTACTAGTTTGAAATGGTAAATATAAGTAGAAATATAGACAAATTAAATCTCGTAATAGAAATTATATATACAATTAATTATTGTAATACCTTAAATTCTTAATAAATGTATATCGTAAACTTTTATCTCATAATAAATAAAATATAAACTAGCAGCTCATAAAAAAGTAAAATTGTAACACTTTTAATAAATATATCAACTTTTATCTCATGACAAATAAAATATATACCAGCTTGTATAAAGAAATACATACCAATTAAATCTCATGATAAAAGTAAAATATACGATTAATTATTGAAATAAATGTAATATATAAATCTCAATCAATGTATAAATACCTTTTATCTCATGATAAATAAAATATAAACTAGCTCATAAGAAAGCAATATATATATACAACTTAAATCTCATAATAAAATACATTTTAACTATTGATTATTTTAATAAATATTGTATATGCGTTAAAATCGTAATACATTTTATAAATCAACTTTATCTGGTAATAAATGAAATATATACTTTTTCTTGATAACATATATATGATTAATTCTTGTAATAAATATTGTATATGCGTTAAAATCGTAGTACATTTTATACATCAACTTTTATCTCGTAATAAGTGAAATATTTTTTTCTTGATAACATATATATGATTAATTCTTGTAATAAATATATTATATACCAATTTAATCTCATAATAATATATAATCTAAAAGTATATATACTAACTCGTAAAAAATATATAAACAACCAAAAGAATTTGTAACAAAAATAAAAGATTTGCCGTAACTTGTACTGAAAGTAAACTAGAGAATTATACAATTTTATAGTAAAACGGTTACATTAAAGGGTATATATTTTCACCTCTAAACTTATATTTAAGATATTCATAGGACAGATCACCAAGAGTAGAAGTTGTTCTAAGGAAGGTCTGAAATATTTTCTGTATAAACCGTAGTTGTGTATTCATTTGTGGTACAAGGATCGAGGTTCATTTATTGTTTGAAATCATCGTTATACGGAAATACTACGACGTCATAAATCACTATAGTACTGTGAACAGAAAACTACTGACGGCACCTTTACTTGATATTCACCTTCCATCAGCTGATCCATGGAGCTGATCCTCCTGGACCCGTCCAGGGTGTAGATGGTTCTGACCCCCTGAGGCAGGTTGACATTGTCGGACAAGGACCGGGTCAGGTCCGCCAGCAGAGCCTCGAAGGTCCGGAACCTGTCCGTGGAAATGGCGTACACGATCCCGTTAAAGTACCGGTCCCCGTTGCGATAGAAGCGCACCTTCTTGGCCCTCTTCTCGGCGCTCAGGGTCCGCAGGGTCCGGGCTCGGAACAGGCTGCAGTGGGCGCTGTGCGTGGGGCTCTGGAGCCCGTTCATCTTCGAGCTGGACCGGCTGCCCCGGTGACCTTTGTCCCGGTCGTCGAAGTGCTCCAAGATCTCCATCTCGGTACCGAGGCTGACCAGGACCGCGGTGCTGTCTGTCGGACCCGGAGAGAGAGAGAAGGTTCGTTTGTGTGAGGAGAAGGTTGAGCAGCAGGTCTGGAAATATCTCTCTAATGACAGATTAAGAAGATCTTAAGCTGAGCAGAACCAGAAGGTCCAGCACCGTCTGGGCTTTTATTGTGACGGTCACGAATCACTCGCACTTTACATTTAGTTTCAAACCTTTTATAAAAACGAGTCAACTTTATTTACAAGTTGATATTGACAATAACTTTTTTAATTTATTAATTTAAAATGATAAATAATTCGGATTAATTTAAATATATCAGACTCACCTACTCGGGTGACTAAGGCTTCTGTGACCTCCAGTCTGAATATTTACTTCTTCTCTCTCTTCCCCCCCTCAAAAAATAATAAAAAATAAAACAGATCGTGGTGAGTCAACAAAACCCGGTCCTGGTCCCTGGAACGAGATCCCTTTGAAAAGGTTCTGGTCCAGAAGCTGCTCCAGCAGAACCGTCGAGGCTCTAATGAGCTTAGAGGTGGAACTGGATCTGGACTGGGAAGCAGCAGCTTCTCCTCCCAGTCTCTCTCTCTCTCTCTCTCTCTCTCCCTCCCTCTCTCTCTCCCTCTCTCTCTCCCACCTCCTCCATCCACGTCATCCAGTCGTGATTTCATCCCCCTCTTCTCCTCAGGATGAAACCCACGTTTCTCGCGCGTGTCGAGGGCGTCTGGGGTTGACTGTCAGTCGGGGTTCAATCTTAAGAAACCTGTCACTCATGCGTTTTTGATGATTTTTTTCTGTAACGATAGAAGCTTTTATTTTATATCCAAGATCAGTTTCTATGATACAACATAAATATATTAATATTGAATATTTGGATTCATTCATTCAACGTTGAATCTTTCATTTTATTGCTACGTCGTTGTTTTAAGTGTCAATTATTGAAACGTTTATCTTGTTTTTATTTAATGATTTAATTCATTGAAAGGTTACATTTTTAAATGTTAAATTCATAATAATCGTTCCAACAGAAAACAACAAAAGAGACATTTTAGGGGGAAAAAAGTGAATGCTGTTCATTTTTGTGTCACTAGATGGCAGCATCCACGGCCAAAGGGAGAATGAAATCCCACAAGATCCTGGCGATGACTGGGGATGAGAGGATACAGTGAGTCCAGCTGCTTTTTAAAGCTGATGTTTGGACATATTTTGGTTTGAAAACAAATGAAAGCAGTTACGACTTCATCAAGAGTCATGTGGTCTGTAAATACTACAATACCAGAGTCAAGTACTGGACAATACTACACATATATACTTGTTACTACACTATCACAACACCAGAGTCAAGTACTGGACAATACTACACATATATACTTGTTACTACACTATCACAACACCAGAGTCAAGTACTGGACAATACTACACATATATACTTGTTACTACACTATCACAACACCAGAGTCAAGTACTGGACAATACTACACATATATACTTGTTACTACACTATCAAAACACCAGAGTCAAGTACTGGACAATACTACACATATATACTTGTAACTACACTATCAAAACACCAGAGTCAAGTACTGGACAATACTACACATATATACTTGTAACTACAGTATCAAAACACCAGAGTCAAGTACTCGACAATACTACACATATATACTTGTAACTACACTATCACAACACCAGAGTCAAGTACTGGACAATACTACACATATATACTTGTAACTACACTATCAAAACACCAGAGTCAAGTACTCGACAATACTACACATATATACTTGTAACTACACTATCAAAACACCAGAGTCAAGAACTCGACAATACTACACATATATCCTTGTTACTACACTATCACAACACCATAGTCAAGTACTGGACAATACTACACATATATACTTGTTACTACACTATCAAAACACCAGAGTCAAGAACTCGACAATACTACACATATATACTTGTTACTACACTATCAAAACACCAGAGTGAAGTACTCGACAATACTACACATATATCCTTGTTACTACACTATCAAAACACCAGAGTCAAGAACTCGACAATACTACACATATATACTTGTTACTACACTATCACAACACCAGAGTCAAGTACTGGAAAATACTACATATAATTCCTACAGTATCACAATATATCATTTCGTTGTCCCCTGTATCGTGATACGTATGGTATCGCTAGATTCGACTGAGGATGTCTGAGTACGAGAGGATACAGTCGACTCCAGCAGCTCATTATGAAACCCTTGAGTCAACTACATGACGATATATGATCCTACAGTATCACTATATATATCGCAATATACTGTATTGTTACTCCTGTATCATGATACAGATTCTTGGTAATACACACCTGTGGAATACTACAGAATACACTTTTATTCCCAGCGACGAACACCAAGGATATATTTATTGAAGATGTTACAACGAGGATGAAGATATAAAGTATTGTATATATTAATGTTGTTGGGTCATTTTTATGAATTCCAATAAATGTATCTTACATCATGTTTGTAATTAATAGTTTCTACACATGTGTGAACACGTCGGTGCTGCAGCTGTAGGAGTCGTGGAGGCGCTGCTGCTGGAGAGATGTTTACATAACAGAGACGTAGGAGGATCAACATGTTTAAGAGAAACGTCAACCTTCTTCCACTCATGAACCCAAACGCTCGTCTTTAAAACCTCTTAAGATCTTTGTTTCGGGTGTTTTTTAATCGTTGGCAACCTGCTGCTGCCCTGCTGTGACTTCTTCTTCCCCTGTCGTCCCTCCGTCATCCCTTCTTCTTCTTCTTCTTCTTCTCTCACGGAAGCTTTTCCTTTCTTTTCAGCGGCTTCTGGTCTGCGACTGGTTTGCTTGACCCTGAGGAGGACACATGATAACACGATACACTGTCAGTCGTGAACAGAACCAGATGGAACCGGAATGGGAGGATATATATTGTCTGACCTGGGATTACTCTCTATCGCCCTCTGTGGTTTGGTGGAGTACTGTCTTCGCTGGGTTTCGATTGTCGAGGACAACTACAGAAAAAAACAAAGTAAAGACGAAGTATTGTAAGAAAATGTCCAGACACTTAAATAATGCAATACTTTTTTCACTATATCATATCAATTCTCAACAGCTCTGTTTCCAATTCAAAACTTTTATCTTTGGCTTTTCAATTATATTTAGTTTTTATCAGAGTTAGTTATTTACGATTAACATGCAAATATTAACAGCGTAAATTGTTATGTGTGTGTTTATATATATATATATATATACACACACACACATAATTCAATAGAGTGTGTGTCAAAACTTAATAATTCATACTTTTGATTACAATAACATTCAATTATTCATGCAACTGAGGACGAGAGGATACAGTTTTAAGAAACTGTTTCTTAAATAAAAACAATTTGATATTTTTTAATCGAAAATAACATGCAATATTTATGCGTTTGTTCATTTTTGAGTTGCGATTGAACCTTCAGTCGTTATGTCCTTCGTAGCTGAAGGAACAGTGAAATCATGCGATGACTGAGGACGAGAGGATACAGTGACTCCAGCAGCTTTTAAAGATGATGTTTGGCCATATTTGTGGTTTGAAAACAAATGAAAGTAGTTACGACTTCGTCAAGAGTCATGTGGTCTGTAAATACTACAACACCAGAGTCAAGTACTGGACAATACTACACATATATACTTGTTACTACACTATCACAACACCAGATTCAATTACTTGACAATACTACAACTATATACTGGTTACTACACTATCACAACACCAGAGTCAAGTACTCGACAATACTACACATATATTCTTGTTACTACACTATCACAACACCAGAGTCAAGTACTGGACAATACTACACATATATTCTTGTTACTACACTATCACAAGACCAGAGTCAAGTACTCGACAATACTACACATATATACTTGTTACTACACTTTCACAACACTAGAGTCAAGTACTAGACAATACTACACATATATACTTGTTACTACACTTTCACAACACTAGAGTCAAGTACTAGACAATACTACACATATATACTTGTTACTACACTTTCACAACACTAGAGTCAAGTACTGGACAATACTACACATATATACTTGTTACTACACTTTCACAACACTAGAGTCAAGTACTAGACAATACTACACATATATACTTGTTACTACACTTTCACAACACTAGAGTCAAGTACTAGACAATACTACACATATATATTTGTTACTACACTATCACAACACCAGAGTGAAGTACTGGACAATACTACAAATATATTCTTGTGACTACAGTATCACTTTATATCATATTATATTTAACCTGTATCGTGATAGATTCTTGACAGTACACACTCCTCTAGTAAAGACACAAAGTTACATTTTTTTTATTGATTTTTGAAACTTGTGTTATTTAAATGATAAAAAATGTCTTTAACCATGTTGTTGTGTTTGTTGTTCTCCGCAGTAGAAAGTGAGGCAGTGAGTCCTTGACTCGCCTTCAGATCCAAGTGTTATATAACGAGTGAACTTTTATTTATTATCTCGGAGCATCATCTTCACGCACAGATGTCGTGTCGACCTCAGCGATGATGACGAGTCACGCTCACCTTGGCGATCTCTGACAGGTACGCTCGCCGCTCATCGTTGGTTTTATGAAACGCCTGACGGAGGAAAAAACAAAAGTGTTTTTAATTGAACATATTAACGTGTCAATAGTGACGTGTCGCTCCGTGGCGTGCGACGGCAGCATCTCCTCCACAGTCATTAGCAGCAGATTACAACAGGGATTATGGTCTGTGCTTACGTGTTCGGACTCTGTTCAGGAAATATCTTTCTGGGGGGAAATCAACAATGAACAAAGGAGGGAAGTGTGTAGAGAATATCACACAATGCAAGAACAACACAAATGTGTCGCACATCAAGTTATTCCGAGGTCGGTGACAGTTGACGTGAAGGTCGCTGACCTTTCCCTCCTGATCGATCCTGACACGACAGTCGGTCAGCTGACCCTGCAGGTCCGACTTCTCGTCGGTGAGGATCTTCAGACGCTGTCGAAGTGAGTCCTGTTGACCAACATGAATCTCACACTCAATTGTGGGGGTTTTTTTACATCACATTGACTGAATAAATATGAGTTTTTAATGTCATTTAAAGACTGTTCAGTTCAGTGACATGTTTTCAATCGTCCTCCATGATGAACCATGTGATCACAGAGCTGTGATTAAACTAGTCAACATGGATCAACTTGACTTCAGGGAGCAGATGCTCTAGGTTCAAGTTTCCATGAGGAATCGCGATCTTTAGCTCCCTCTAGTGGTCGGATACATAAAACGGGAGCATAGAACGTGCTGCATAATATTTGTTGTTTATTATTATTTATTTATTTAAATGGAAAAAGCGTCTTGACAGAACTTCAATGACGTGTAAACATGATGTATTTCCTAATCAAATTATTTAATATGAGTTAAACTTTTTTGTTTAACTCAAAAAAACACAAAACAACCAATTAGTTTACATAGATTATGGAAGTATATCAGTTTCATTTGAATATTAAATGGTTGAATTTTACATTTTAAAACTTCGAATTATGTATTTAAATGTTGTTATTTTAGGAATTTAATTATTTAGTTGAATTCAATCGTTTGTATATTGAAAGTTAGAATTTGTTTTTAATAAGTAATTGAATAGAAAAATGTTTTTGTACAAGTAGAGTTTGATATATTTATTTAAATAATTTACCAACACATTTTTTTAATTAAATATACTTTTTTAAATCAATATTGTCTGGTGGACTTATTATACAATATATTTGTATAATGAACTTTAAACATTTATTTAGAGCATTTATTTATAAATTAAAATATTTCAGTATACAATTTATTGAATTTGATCATGGAATAAAACCAAATTAAACTTTCAATATAGACATAACTAAATGTTTTTAAAAATAATTAAATTCCTTAATAACCACAACAACATTTAAATTTAAAAAAATTCAACCTTTCAAAATATGAAAATTTAAACTCCTCCATTGAATATTCGGATGTACTTTCATAATATCTACGCAACTAACATGTAATATTTGAAATGAAATACGTTTTACTCACTATTGTCATGTCGTCGTAGGAACGTATGGAAGCCAATCGATCTGTGGAAACACATAAAACATGAAATTAAAGCTATTTATTTGTAGAAGCAAAATAATGCTTACATGCTATTAATACTACACTGAAAGAAGTAAGTAAGTAAGTAATGGTTATTTCTAGAGCGCCATTCTAGACCAGGGTCCCAAAGCACTTTAACAATCACAAACAATACACAGTTAAAATATATACTCAAAAGTTTAAGACGATCAGATCACTGATGGAAGGTCTGACCATGAATAGATCTGAAAGTAAGAACCAGAATTTTAAAATGATCCTGAAAGAAACTGGCAGCCAGTGAAGAGTTTGAAGGAGAAATGTGAGTTCTTCTACTAGAGCGGCTCAGAGTAAAATACTAATGACAGAATTATTAGTTATGCTATGTTATATATTATACCACTCAGTATCAATTTATGTGAATTTAAGTAATACAACATGTTTCTGGTAAAGCATGTATAGTAAGAAATAAGAATAGATTAACATCTCATGATTTATTATAAATAGATAAATAGATAAAACTTTACCGACCCATTGGGTTTCCTCGCAGGTCGTCCAGTCTCTCGTGACTCATTGAAATCTGTTTTTCCAACTGTCCGTTCAGCTCAGTCTGGGTCTCGTATCTTGTCTTCCACTCGTTCCCTGGATGTAAAATACACAGTCAAATGTATATAAACATGTAAAATGTACAGGCTCTACAAATACACATTAAATAAACAAGTAAATACCTTCTCCATCGACACTGTGAAGTCTTTCTTGCAGCTCACACATCGTGGTTTGAAGGTCACTGACCGACTCTTGCAACATTTCTCTGCAATAAAAACACATTCATCAGAGGGTTTGCTCGAAATTTTTAATAAAATGTAATGACATTTTATGATTAAGTATATACTTTATTGAATATTGTTTTGATTGTTTAAGCGCTTTGTGACCCTGGTCTGGAAAAGCGCTAAATAAATACAAATTACTTACTTGCTTACTTATATTTTCTTTTTTTTTAAGCTTGAAAATAAAGAAGTTAAAATATGTCCAAGATAGAATATCAACACTTTGATAAACAGCGAAACCAATAAAATCAATTGACACAAAAAGTAGAATCACAGCAGGTTAACAAATATTTACGTTAAAACGCTTCGAATGACGTCACTGATGAGTTTTCACAGTAGTTATTAAAGTATAAATATTAAATACTTACTTGAGCTCTTTCTCTTGCTCCAGCTCGGCCCGAAGTCGAGATACATCGTATTTCGTGTAGTCGCTCATGTTTTCAAACCGTACGAAGTTTTTAGTCGCTAGGTCACCATGACAACACCTGCTTCCGGTTTACGAACATTTTTACACGGAAATGAGGTCACAACGTTTATTAAAACGCTCGACTCCGTATCAATATTACAAAATAAAAATAATTGTTTAAATATTCTGGAATTGTTAAAACAAAATTCCTCGTGGCTGTGGATGCCAGATAACAAACTCTATAATGATTTTAAAATTCATGATCAACGAAGCTAACATGCTAAAACCCTTTTTTTAATGCATAAAATAATTGATATCAAAGTATTAAATTGCATTAAAGATAATAGTAGCCTCGTGCGGATATTTTAACTCAATTTAAACCTGAATCAACTGACGCTAACAAAGAATTGGGTACATGTTATTACACTTTTTGTCCAGTAGATGGTAGTAGAGCCCTTTTGTTGACAGCGAAAGGAACCGTAAATTAATTAAATTTAACTTTTTCTATTATTTATATCGGTTCTTTGGTACTAGAGAATGCATGTAAAACGTGAAACAGTATTCTTTTACTAACCTCTGGATGAATATTGAGGAATTAGTAAGTAGGTCATTATTATTTTAATGCGCCTTTCTTATATATATACATATATTTTAATTTGTGTTAATGTTCTTTAGTAAAACCTCACCAACCTGAACAAGTGATATCGTTAACTTACATTTTTATTAATATTTTTAAATATATATGTTGCTTATGACGTGTAGTATAATCAAACCAAATTAACCGGAATAGTCACGTTTTTGAAAAATGTTTCTGGATCGTTTTGTTTTAAATATGATATTATTTTTATTGATTTAAATGTCATAAAGGTTAGTCACGATCATTAATTTCAATTTGTTTAACCTCTTAACCCTCTATCTGTTATCTCAGGGTCTAGGCCCAAAGAAAATATGTTTGAGGTATCCCTTGTCTTTTCTCTGGGTCCTTGCATGCTTTATGCTTGTGTTTTTGAAATAGCACAACTTAATGAATATTTACTTTAATTTTCCGCAGTAAAATCTCACCAAACTCATTGAAGTCAAGCGATTTAATAAGATTAAGAGTATTGTTTATTTTTTGCTTTAATGATGTTTAAATATATATGTTTCTACTGACATATTTTGATGGTACATTAAGAGGAATTGCTTCAATAGTCAACAATAGTCAAAAGTCAAAATCATAAAATAAAAGTGGATTATTACAATATGAACGTATTATCATGATATTACTTTTTAAAATAACCTCAACATTAAAGTACTAGATGTGTTCCATTGTAGCACTAATTATCTTAATGGTTTATTTATTTTAATATGTTTATTAAAATATTTAATGACTTACTCTAGCGGGATATAAGTCATGTTGGATTTTATTATAACTACATTGTTTATTATTACTACATTGTTTATTATTACTACATTGTTTATTATTAGTGCATTGTTTATTATTACTACATTGTATGACAAGAATAATTTTTAGACGCTTTCTGGCCGTTTTCACCGTCTTTACCGTAAACTCGAAATAGACGCGCGGGGTTATTTTTAAAAAGCGTGGGCATCCTCGACCAGATCGCGGGATCACGTGACCGCAGTGACGTGGGTGTCGTGGGCGGGCTCGCGCCGACGCGTCCAGAACCCGGGATTAACTTGTTATTATGTCGCCGCAGCGACACATCCGCGGATGAACGGCGAGCGAGTTTCAAGAAGATTCTCTCGAGTCCCTGAAGACTCCGAGGAGGATGGAGGAGCTGCAGTGGCCAGTGGCTCGAGTGGGTCACGTGACGTCCCGCTGAGGATCCACTGACACGACATATGGGGGCGGACGGCAGCAAACACGGCAAGGTAAGAACCCTGGACTGATGGAGGGGGGGGGGGGGGTCCCTGTTCCCATGGAGGTCTTCATGGACCAGGATGGTGATGCCTTCACGGACCTTTATTTCAACTTCATTCATAAACCCTTTGCTTTAGAACGTTAGTGAATTGATCTGCTCGTGAGACAGTAGACGTGACCTTTGACCCCTGGTTTGACCACGAAAGGTCAGGTCTTCTTCAGAGAGACGTCACAGGAATCTCGTGAAAGAATGTGTTTATCGGAATAAAAAACAACCGAATCATCGTTATTAAAATGATTATTATGTTTATGTTTATATGTTCTGGCTGTTACGTAGGCACTGTTTCTTTAATTGGCAACGCGAGGGCCAAACTTTTAAATGTTGAAACTTGAAAATCTTTATTGAAATGTTTTTTTGTTTTATTATGAATTTGCTATGTTTAAGTATTTAATTTCAATAATATTGAAAGGTTGAATTTGTTTTGTGTGTTTATATATATAATTGAATAATAATAATAATTATTATGTTGGTATTGTCTGGAGGCACTATTTTAAAACATTGAATTTAAGAAGGCTACAAATTTAAAAAAAAATATTGAATTAAGAATGTGTATTTTTTTAAATATTGAAATGAGAATATCAAACTCTATGTTTTAATCCTTATTTACATATATATATATATTATACAATTATTGTATTAAATAATGCTTAAAAAACAATATATCTTTATAGAAAACTTAAAATTGAATTAATAAATACAAAACAAATTGATATATTATATATTTTAATTTATTTATTGTTTAAATGATGCTTAAAAAACAATATTTCTATATAGAACATTATAAAAAATTAATTATTAAAAGAAAAGAAAATATATATTACATATTTTAATTCAATTATTGTATTAAATGATGCTTAAAAAACAGTATTTCCAAAAAGAAAATTAAAAATTAAATGATTATATAAAAAACAAATGTCTATATTATATATTTTAAGTCAATTATTGTATTAAATGATGCTTAAAAAACAATATTTCTTTATAGAAAATTAAATATTGAATTATTAAATAAAAAACAAATCGATATATTATATATTTTAATTCAATTATTGTGTTAAATGACGCTTAAAAAACAGTATTTCCAAAAAGAAAATTAAAAATTAAATGATTATATAAAAAACAAATGTATATATTATATATTTTAAGTCAATTATTGTATTAAATGACACTTAAAAAACTATATTTCTTTATAGAAAATTAAATATTGAATTATTAAATAAAAAACAAATCGATATATTATGTATTTTAATTAAATTATTGTATTAAATGACGCTTAAAAAACAGTATTTCCAAAAAGAAAATGAAAAATTAAATGATTATATAAAAAACAAATGTATATATTATATATTTTAAGTCAATTATTGTATTAAATGATGCTTAAAAAACAATATGTCTTTATAGAAAATTAAATATTGAATTATTAAATAAAAAACAAATCGATATATTATATATTTTAATTCAATTATTGTGTTAAATGATGCTTAAAAAACAATATTTCTTTATAGAAAATTAAATATTGAATTATTAAATAAAAAACAAATCGATATATTATATATTTTAATTCAATTATTGTGTTAAATGATGCTTAAAAACAACATTTCTATAAAGAAATGAAAGGATTCAACATGTTAAAATTGATAAATCAATATTCCAAGGGCACAGATACACCTCCATACATTTCTCAAAACCCCCCACCGGAGCCAAGGTCCCGAGCACGACTTCCACCGTGTGGGTCTTTCTCCCGCAGAGGTCCGTGGAGGAGCGGGAGGACGAGCGTTACCCGTCGGGATGGCGAGGCTTCCTGTCCAGCGTGGGTCTGTCCATCCCGGCCGGCATCTGTCGGCTCGCCTCGCCCGCCCTGCGTCTGGGGCGCCGTCGGATGCTGGAGGCCAAGCCGCCCGACATCCCCGAGCACGTGCTGAGGCTGGCGGGCGTCGGGCCCGGAAAGATGAGGTCAGAGTGGACGCTTCCCGGCTTCGTGTCCATGTTCCTGCCGGAGTTCCCCCACAGAACCGTCCCTGGACACGAGCACTTCCAGGTCCGAACATCATGTACTTTCATGACGTTGAAACTAATGCTACCACCATCTTTCTTATGAGGCACAATCTTGTAGATACCATTTGAAAAAAGGTGTTTATTTTCTCCTCTTTACTGTTTTTATCCCTGTAGGTGTTGGGTTACATCGCCAAAGGTTCTTTTGGGCCAATTCTTAAGGTCAAGGACACGACCAAACAGAAGACCTACGCTGTGAAAGTAAGTCACGCTGACATGAAACAATAAAAACACACTGAAAATGTTTTAAAAGTTCTGTTTAATTCAATAAATTAAGGTTATTTATTTTGCTGATAGTTGCATAAGGTTAGTTCAGTGTAAATATAATGCAATATTATGTAAATATTGTGTAATATTATATATTATTATGTCAATATTGTGTAATATTATGTAAATATAATATGAATTAATTGTATTTTAATTTGAATTATTTCTGTTAAACTCACTTAACCTAATACAAGTATTTGAGAAATAAATGTAGTGTGTAATAATCTAAACATGGGCATTAGCTAGTACATTAAAACATGAAAAAATAACAATTCTAAATGTTAAAATACTTTAAACTTGACTTCATGAAAGTCATTATTGTAAAATAAAGGTATTTATATTATACAACATTTATTAATCTCTATGGATTATCAAAAATATTAAAGCCGTACTCTCTGGCTAAAAATTAGTATAACGCTAGTATACTAATTTTATATTTTTAGTATATAAGTATTAGCGTTAGCATGCTAATGCTAGCATTTCGGTTGCTAACGATTAGCCTTCACAGAAAAAGAAAATGTGTTAGAAATAAAGAGAGTGTAAAAAAGAAGTGGTTGGTAAATATAAAATAACATTATTTACTTTCAGGGTTTTGAATATTTCTGGTTTATTTAATTTTTGACAGTTTAGGTAGTTAGCATTTTAAGCTATGCATGTGCAACACGACTGGGGAAACCAAAACGGTTATAAATTATCTTAATCTACTTAAATTTCAAAACAAGGATACATACATACAGGATAAAACTTAGAACTACTACTAAACTAGTACTAAAACTAAACAATAAAATGTAATAATAAAGTTTATCTATATATATATATATATATACTGTATATATATATATATATCTTTTATCCCAAGTTATTTTTTAAATGTTTATCTTGCCTTCTATTTGTCATCACAACTGAACGTGTTCTTTGTTCAAATGTAAATTTTGACTTAATCTATAAATTAAGTTTAAAAATATTTGAAATTATCTAACTTCATGTTTCGTCGACAGGTTATTCCCAAGTCGGAAATCCTGAGACTAGGAGTCCTGGAGCAGTCGAAGGAGGAGGTTATCGTGCAGGTAAGAGTGTCTCGCTACAAAAGTACTTAAAGATAAAAGCAAAATGTTATGTAATAAATACAATTATTTAATTTAAAATACAATTTAATTGACGTTTAAGTCCATAAATCATAATCTAATGGATTTATTTTGTAATTTAAGTGTAAAACATAACCTCTAAATTGTGTACAAATAATGTATACAGTTATTTTTATGTGAAATACTACAGCTGGTTGGAGGAGGAGTGAAGCTATTTTTACCTCATAATGGACTCTCGTAACCTCTCGTTCGCCCAGATTTCAGAGAAACTTTAAAAAGTATTACGTTTAAAACATGGTCATGATGAGGCATTGTGTATCTTGGAGAAGAAGAACATTTACTACATGTCAGGAGAGGTTGTTTTTTTTACATTAGTTGATCTATTAAAAGATTAATTGAAATTGATCCTGAAAGAAACTGGCAGCCAGTGAAGAGTTTTAAGGATCAGGAGAAATGTGAGTTCTTCTACTAGAGCGGCTCAGAATTCTGGCCGCAGAGTTTTGTATGAAGTGCAGGCGAGACACATCCTTCTGGTTTAGACATGAAAATAAATCGTTACAATAGTCTAAACGACACAAACACATGGATTATAAATCTCTAGATCATGTTGTGACATCATTTTCCTAAATTTAGAGATTTTTCTCAGTTGAAAAAGTTTGTGGTCAGTTGTTTAATGTTCTATTTACGAACCTTCCTTACGTAACTATGGTCAATACTAGCGCTCAGTTGTAACAACAACATAAAACTAATCCAATATTGTTCCTGCGTGTGATTCACACAGATTAAATTCATATTAAAAAGTACATTTTAATACTCAAAGTAAATCGTGGTGAAGGTGTCGAAGGCTGTTTTTTTTCGGAGCCCGTGGAGAACAAAGTTTATTTTCTCTCATCCATGGCTTTGGTAACCGGACTTGAACCTTCTCCCTGCAGCGTCAGATCCGCCACCCGTTTATCCATGACCTCCAGGACTGTTGGCAGACGCAGCGCCACGTCTACATTAGTGAGTCAGGCCTATAGACCCTGGTCCTGGACCCCCCACCCCCCCAAAAAAAATCAACCTGCACTTATTTCCCCCTTTAAATCCGCACCAGAAACTACTCTTTCACTGAACCTTGTTTGACTCGACTCCCCGTCTTCCCCGAGTGTGTTCGCTTCCCTTCTTTCCGCACTAATCAGGCACTGACTCAGAAAGTGTGACCCAGATTGTTGGCTTCAACCCCCCCACCCTCCCGGCCCCCCCGGCCCCCCCGGGGTCTCAGCTACACTGGATTGTTGTGTGGCTGTTTGCACGAACATTATGCTGCGACGATGGTTAGATTTGTTGCTTCAAGATCCTCGTTTCTCTAGTTTATAAAGAAAATAACTAGTTTACTTGAGGCTAGTTATCGTAGCTTCTTTGAACCCCAGCAGACGATGGTGTCGACCATCTTTTCACGACTGAATTTAACGCCTTAAGACACGGATGTCGTTGCTAATCCAGGCGATGTGTCGCCCTTCGCTCGCATGTGTGTTTCTTTCATGAAGTCACAGCGAAACTATCAAAACCAGATCCTGCAGAAATGTTTCTCGCTTCCATTCGAAACCATGTTGTTGATCATTTTGTAATTTATTTGTGACTTTATCTTTCCCAGATTTTCTTTAAGGATTTATATTTATATTTATATTTATATTTATATTTATATTTATATTTATATTTATATTTATATTTATATTTATATTTATATTTATATTTATATTTATATTTATATTTATATTTATATGTAAAAATAACTGATTTCAATATAGTAAAGTAACCCTTTTAACACATTTATTTTATGTATATTTACATAAAAGTAATTACCTAATAAATTTGATTATATATTCCTTGGTTTTATATACATTTATATTTTATTATTAATGTAAAAATAACTGATTTCAATATAGTAAAGTAAGCCTTTTAACAAATGTATTTTATGTATGTTTACATAAACTTAATAACCTAATAAATTTGATTATATATTCCTCGGTTTTTATATACATTTATATTTTATTATTAATGTAAAAATAACTGATTTCAATATAGTAAAGTAAACCTTTTAACAAATGTATTTTATGTATATTTACATAAAAGTAATAACCTAATAAATTAGATTATATATTCCTTGGTTTTATATACATTTATATTTTATTATTAATGTAAAAATAACTGATTTCAATATAGTAGAGTAAACCTTTTAACAAATGTATTTTATGTATATTTACATAAAAGTAATTACCTAATAAATTTGATTCTATATTCCTTGGTTTTTATATACATTTAAAGTAATAATGTTATTTTATATTCACCAACCACTTCTTTTTTAACCCTCTCTTTATCTCTAACACATTTTCTTTTCTGCGAAGGCTAATCGTTAGCAGCCGAAATGCTAGCTTTAGCATGCTAATGCTAATACATTAGACAGAAAGTACGCCTTTATTATTTTTGATAATCCACAGAGATTATTAAACGTTGTATTATATAGTATTATTTTACGATACTGACTTTGATTAAGTCAAGTTTAAAGTAAAAATAATAAAATGTCAATAAAGTTAGGTAAATGATCAAATAAACAATTTATTTGATGTATATTTACATAAATGTATTAACACTCATTAATAACCTAATACATTTTATTTTATATTTCTTGGTTTTATATACATTTATATTTTACTAATAATGTAAAAAATAACTGATTTCAACATAGTAAAGTAAACCTTTAAAACAAAAAACTATTTATTGTATATTACTTGGTTTTTATATAAATTTAGATGTTATTACCATTATACTTGAATTATGTATTTATTTATTTAAGTAGAATAAATCGTGGAACATGAAATTTTGATAGAAAAGATATTCATATTAAAAAATAAATATGAGTTATTTTGAAGGACAATATAGTTTAAAAAAGATGAGTTATTAAACTGAATGTAAAGAATCATAAAACAATAATACAAGTTTCTGATTCTGATATAAATGATACAAAACAACAGAACAACACAATCAAAAATGTGTCATATTTACATTTGTTTTTTAAACTCAACTCAATAGAAGACACAGGAAAAATAGCTGGTATTAGAAAATATATATAATACACAAAATGATAGTATACGTTGTTTCGTTGTTAATTACATCGGTTTAGTTTAATAATGTTTTGACGTTTCTTTGAAAACCTATTCAAAATAACTCTTTTTTTAAAATTATTATTGAATATAAATATCGATTCTAACATAATCTTTTTGAATAAATAGACACATATTTAATTTTTAAAGATTATTAAATCTAAATTCATATAAAACCAAGGAATATATAATCAAATGTATAATTCACGTTCATTCAGTATTATGTTACCTACTCCCATCTGTTCTCTAATAAAAAATAGAAGTATATAAAAGATAATTAAATCATAGAAAAATACCTACTGTTTCAAACAATGTTTCCACGCGATCCGTTACTATGATCTTCACAAAGATCCGTATCGTTCCTCACTTCCTTCACCTCCCGCTCTCGTCCTCTGCTGCCCTCTGACCTCCTGGTTCTTCATGTTCTTCTCGTTGTAAACGAACGTTCCTGCCCTCAGTGTGCGACTACTGCAGTACTGGAGACCTGTACACCTACTGGCAGATGATCGGTCACTTCTCGGAGGACACGGTGCGAGTGTTCGCCGCGGAGCTGGCTTGTGCGCTCGGTGAGTCCATCTTAAGATCTAAAGCAACTTTTATTAAACTTTGTATTTGTTGCAGGATTTCTTCACGACTTTGGAATCATTCACAGAGATGTGAAGGTGAGTTCAGTGCAAATCACTTGATCAAAGGTGAAACATTGTCACGTCTTCCCCCGAAAGGAACATGAAAGAAGTAAAAGTAAGATCTTGAGAAGTTAAAAAAAGATCTCCTGACGTTGGAATAGATCTCGAGATCTTCTAATCTCATCGATCCTTTAATCACCAGAGGTTACTGTGAGTCAAACCAGTGAAGTCCTTCCACGTCCAGTTCAATGCATTGACTGTTCGGAGCACTTGTTCCCCTAGATCTTTGTGAACCTCTCAAGATCTTTGTGAACTTCTCAAGATCTTTGTTAACTTCTCAACATCTTTGTTAACTTCTCAACATCTTTGTTAATTTCTCAACATCTTTGTTAACTTCCCAACATCTTTCTTATCTTCTCAACATCGTTGAGAAAGTTCTCATTTAACTTATCAAGATCATATTTAACTTATCAATATCTGTTTTAACCTTTGGAAATCTTTCTTAACTTTTCTAGATTCTTGTTAACTTCTCAAGATTGTTCTAAACTTCTCAAGATCTTTGTTAACTTCTCTAAATCTTTGTTAACTTCTCAACATCTTTGTTAACTTCTCAACATCTTTGTTAACTTCTCAAGATCTTTGTTAACTTCTCAACATCTTTGTTAACTTCTCAAGATCTTTGTTAACTTCTCAACATCTTTGTTAACTTCTCAAGATCTTTGTTAACTTCTCAACATCTTTGTTAACTTCTCAAGATCTTTGTTAACTTCTCAATATCTTTGTTAACTTCCCAACATCTTTCTTATCTTCTCAACATCGTTGAGAAAGTTCTCATTTAACTTATCAAGATCATATTTAACTTATCAATATCTGTTTTAACCTTTGGAAATCTTTCTTAACTTTTCTAGATTCTTGTTAACTTCTCAAGATTGTTCTAAACTTCTCAAGATCTTTGTTAACTTCTCTAAATCTTTGTTAACTTCTCAAGATCTTTGTTAACTTCTCAACATCTTTGTTAACTTCTCAAGATCTTTGTTAACTTCTCAACATCTTTGTTAACTTCTCAAGATCTTTGTTAACTTCTCAAGATCTTTGTTAACTTCTCAATATCTTTGTTAACTCCTCAACATCTTTATTTGCTTCTCAACATCTTTGTTAACTTCTCAAGATCTTTGCTAACTTCTCAATATCTTTGTTAACTTCTCAATATCTTTGTTAACTCCTCAACATCTTTATTTGCTTCTCAACATCTTTGTTAACTTCTCAAGATCTTTGCTAACTTCTCAATATCTTTGTTAACTTCTCAACACCTTTCTTAGCTTCTCAATATCTTTGTTAACTCCTCAACATCTTTATTTGCTTCTCAACATCTTTGTTAACTTCTCAAGATCTTTGTTAACTTCTCAATATCTTTGTTAACTTCTCAACACCTTTCTTAGCTTCTCAATATCTTTGTTAACTCCTCAACATCTTTATTTGCTTCTCAACATCTTTGTTAACTTCTCAAGATCTTTGTTAACTTCTCAAAATCTTTATTTGCTTCTCAACATCTTTGTTAACTTCTCAAGATCTTTGTTAACTTCTCAAAATCTTTGCTAACTTCTCAAAATCTTTGCTAACTTCTCTAGACCTTTCTTAGCTTCTCAACATCTTTGTTAACTACTTAAGATATTTGTTAACTTCTCAACATCTTTGTTAACTTCTCAACATCTTTGTTAACTTCTCAAGATATTTGTTATCTTCTCACGATCTTTGTTAACTTATTTAATCTAACCTGTCCCTCCCACAGATGGAGAACATCCTGCTTACTGACAACGGTGAGTGGACCAACCATCGTAATGCTAGCAGCATGTTCAGAGCATCTATTGTTCTAAACACACCTTTAATAAAACATGTTAAACCTGCGTTGTCCTTTAAAATAAACTGAAACTGAAACTGAAAACAGAAGCTCTTGGTGTTCATGAACGCCGTGATGTTTCAGGTCACCTCCGCCTCACGGACTTTGGTCTGTCTCGACGTCTGGAGCGAGGAGGAAGAGCCTTCACCATCTGTGGCACCATCCAGTACATGGGTGAGGAACATCACGTTTGCGACGGAGAATCAAGACCTAAGTGTGTTTTCTCTGAAGCCCCCGAGGTGTTGAGCGGTGGACCCTATAACCACGCGTCTGACTGGTGGTCCTTAGGGATCCTGCTCTTCTCTCTGGTCACTGGGAAGGTGAGTCTTTTCTGTACGGAACATTTAAAGTTTCAAATGTGTTCATCGCTGGGTTCAGTTCCCTCTGGCTCCGGAGCGGGACCACTGCAGCATGCTGAGGAAGGTCCGCTGTTACCCGTACGAGATGCCCCTGGACCTCAGCTCCGCCCTGGCCCTGTTGATCACCGAGGTCCTTTTTTTCTTCAAGTTTGATCCACTCTGACCGGTGTGGAAACATGTTCCTCCATGTCTATGTTCAGCTGCTGTGCAAGACCCCGGGCAGGCGACTCAGGACCCTGGAGCGATTCAAGCGCCAGACCTTCTTCCTCGGATCCTCCTTCGACCTGGATTTGTTGCAGCGAAGCCCAGTCGAGGTAACTTGTTATGTTGTGAGGATCCATGTTTGGTGAGAAAATGTTACATTTTAATCAGGTGCTATGGAAGATATCAGGATATTAATATGTTGAATTTAACATTTCAAATTAAAAGCATTACATTTTTATAGAAAAGTTGTTAATAAAGCATATTTTTAAATAAATTAATTTAGTGATTGCTGTATTTAGAGGTTACATTTTTCTTAAATTGATTGATTTAATTAAATTCTTCGTTTGTTTTGATTTTAACATCTAAATGTTGAATTTCTTTATTGAATAACATTGCATTTTATAAATATTTTTCATAATTGAGAGGTTGTTTTTTTTATTGCTAAAATTAAAAAATAAATAAATAATTAAATAACCATTTTTTACACAAAGTTTAATATTCTATTTCCACTAAATACAACCTAAATAAATAAATATTATACCCTTTTAAATTCAATATAAAAATGTTAGTGTAATAGAGCCCCAAGACAATATTGAATTTAAAAGACTATGAATGAAAAATAATTGATTTAGAAAATGTGTTTTTGAAATATTGGAATTAAAATGCTCCTCCCATGATGCAACACTAAAATCGACTCATTCATTCCTCATGTTATTAGACTATTTAAGAGTTTAAGGTCAGGAGTGAAAAGTTGATGATATTCTATGTTAATCTTTGTATCCTTTTATTTGCGTTGTTTCCTTTGATCCTTTTTCTTTATAGTTGCACTTTGTCTTCCCTTGTTCTTTGTTCTTTTGTTTGCTCTTTGTTCTTGTTTTTATGAAACTTGCTTTACCTTCTATCGTCTGCTTTGAACTGGAAACTTAATTTCCCAAAGAAGATCTGCAGAGGGATTAATAAAGTCCATCTAATCTAATGTATATCAGTGCTGCCAGGATTTTGTTATATAAATTTAATATTTCAAATGTTAAAACTTTTTTTAATAAAAAGTATTGTTTTTTTTAAGCATTTAATTTTTGTTTAAATAATTGCTATAATGAAAGGTTAAATGTGTTTGTTTTAATATTTTAATTCAATGGTTTTTATATTGAAAGGTTGTATTTGTTTTTTGTTCAATAACTGAAGTAAAATTTTCGAATATTTTCAAAATGATTGTTCTTTTTTTTATACAAAGAGTTTGATATTCTAATTCCAATAGTTCAATCTTTTTTCATTCTTGGCCTTTTAAATACAATATTGTCTTAAGATTATTCTTAAACATTTTTATTTTGAAATTAAAAAGCTACGAATGAAAAAATATCAAATTTAGAAAATGTATTTTTTGAAGCATTTTGCAAATATTCATTATTTATTGAACTTTAAGCTATAAACGAATTAAACCTCTTGATATACAATAAATTGAATGCAGTTATTCAATAAAAACACATTGAGTCTTTCAATATACATTAAAAAAAAAAAAAAACTTTTCAACAAACAAATTATTGAATTCAATGATTTAATGCAACGATTCAACCTTTTACTTTACAAATAATTTAATTAAATTATTCAATAAAAACAAATTGATCCTTTAAATATAAAAGATATTTAATTAAATTGCTGCAAAAATAGTTCAATGCTTAACAAAACACTCAACATTTGAAACGTTAAAGCGTCAACACTTTGATACTAATAAAGCTCTGTACGATTCTCTTCTTCAGGTGATCCTGCAGCTGCGAGAGCGACCGGATCGTGCGGCCAAAGCTCGCCGAGGTCTCACTCTGTCGCTGCAGCCGCTCAAAGGCTTCGACTACGACTCGCTGCTGAGCCCGACCAACACCCCGGAGCCGCACGTGGACCCGGACCCGCGAGCGCCTCCTCTGCCGGGCCCCGGGTTCCAGCTGCAGCCCGGCGGAGGGAAGGGCCCCCAGAGGGAGGTCTTCGTGTGACCCGGACGCCTTCAAAGATGGTGGATCCAGATGATGTCGTGACCTTCTGCGCAGCCTTAACCTCCGTCCGGTCGACGGGTCAGAACTAACTTTTGGATCCACGGCGTACGTTTCCTCACTGTGTCCCCAGTGCCTGGTCCCGTCACACACCTGTTTTTAATACCTTTTAACAAAAGTCTGGTCAAATATAAGAGACATCAATTCCCAACAATATTTTCAAACACAACAGGAATGTTTTCCACCTACAGAAACACAATCCCACCTCTGACGCCACTCAAAACTGGACCTCGACACCAAAGAGCAATATTTGAGTATATATTTAATGGAAGTATATCGATTAGAATAAAGTTGAATCTAACATTTAAACTGTTTTTTAAGCGTTTAATGTTATTTAAATAATTATATTTAATCATTTTCTATATTAAAAGGGTTTAATTGTTTTTTTATTCAATAATTAAATTCAATAGTTTGTTAATTAAATAGTGGATTTTTTTTAATTAAATGAAATGAAAAAAAGGGAAGATTTCAAAATACACATAGAGGTAA
The DNA here is from genome assembly GCF_982586985.1 of Callionymus lyra. Lineage (NCBI taxonomy): Eukaryota > Metazoa > Chordata > Actinopteri > Syngnathiformes > Callionymidae > Callionymus > Callionymus lyra. The sequence goes on from NC_141831.1 coordinate 6,147,301, forward strand.
ATATTATAATTCCAATAATTCTTATATAATCTTTTTTATTATTATTATTATTTGGAGCCTTTTAAATTCAATATACAAATATTAAATTTCATAATAATTCCTATATCCAAAATCTAACCTTTCAATGTAGAAAATTATAGAATTAAATTATTTCTTCAGATGCTGTCAATGCTGACAATAAAAAATAATTGAAATTAACTGAATGAAATGTTAAATTCAATATTCTGGCACTGATATACTTCCATAGAATATACTCATTAATATGGCCAACATGTTTTTACAAACCATTTAAATCGAGGAAATCCTCAAAGAAAAATCTATAAAACCTTCACATTAGTGCTTTTTTATTCCACATTTAAAGCCATTTTCTTTCATATAAAAACGTCTCCATCATAGGATTCACAAACTTTTACTTTACAAATATGCAAATCCTTTTCACAGAGTTCACATCCTGTTGCGCGTCCATCGTGTTGATCAAACAAACGTATGGATGCTGGTGATTTTGGCAGCAACATCCTAGCGCTGATACCATGAGTAGATCTGAAAGTAAGAACCAGAATTTAAAAAAATAGATCCTGAAAGAAACTGGCAGCCAGTGAAGAGTTTTAAGGATCAGGAGAAATGTGAGTTCTTCTACTAGAGCGGCTCAGAATTCTGGCTGCAGAGTTTTGTATGAACTGCAGGCGAGACACATCCTTCTTGTTTAGACATGAAGATTAAGATAATAATATGGATTATCTTTGAGTAAAACTGGAATCTGATTCGTACGATACTACCATAGATTCAACCTCCAAAATCACACTTTTAACTTCCTGTTTAGTAAACACACATTTCATCGACTGCAACAACATTTAAAGCCTCTGGTGTGATTGACATCCCGGATCTAAGAAGACGTTTAATATTTACATGATGTCCCTGAACTTCTCACCTCAATAGAAAGACGTACATTTGCAGACCGAAATAAAGACAATGTCACTGATTTTAACGTTGAAAGTTACATTGTTTTTTCCTATTTCATGCCTTTATTTCCACTCAACACCTTTTTTTTTTTTTTTTGTTCAAACCCCATGTCTGCGCCGGCCTTGTGCAAGAAAGATAAGACTATTGTCTCGCGGTCACGAACCTGATATCAATTTCACCACACGCTGAAACTTAAACTCAAATACGGGTCAGATATTGTTCAACACACTGTGATTTCTGTCGACTGTGTATCTTTAACTGTAAAGAATGTTCCTCATTCGTGAAGTTTAACCACTTTTTTTAGCATGTTTGTTGAACTTCCTGCACGGTGATGATTTTTAAACCTGTCGATCTCACTTTAGTGCACTTTCCTGTAATATTTCGTACGCTTCCTGATGTTCCCTGAACGCCTCACGAAGAGTGTTTTTCACGTCACCAAATCCTTATTTATAAAAAATCCTATTTCTAATATTTGTACGACGATTTTGGACGCCGCTTTTGATGTCGCTTGTTTTTTTGTTTGTATTTTTGTACATTTATGTCGCACAAATGCAATAAAATGAGCAACTATGATGATGTTTTTGATTTTAAACGATGGTACTGATCCTTGTCTTTTCATGTGGCGTCGGTTCTATAAAAAGGTCTGAATCCTGGCTGGAGATTTTCATCAAGCATTAGCGACGTCGCTTCGCTGGCTGAGCTTCATATTACTCTGATTAAAAATTTACAAAGGCTTCACTTCGGTCCTAAAAAAAGAAACCTGTAGCTATTCTAGAAAGAACCTCTGGTGTCGTTTCCTTCTGTGTTGAAATACATCAGTTTAAAAAAACCTCTTTGAGGTCAGAAGTGTTGACAGAAGTCTATTGTGTTGGAAAAACCTCTTCCTCCTCCTCGGTTTCAACATATATATTACCTTGAAAACCAGGTTTCTCAGTAAAAAAATACGCTTTTCTTCATTTTGTATCGTGGTTAAAACTCTATCTTGTTAAATATGTATTAGAAATTAATTCTAGTTATGTAGAAAAACATTGAGGGATTAACTGATTATTTTCTGATATGGTCTATTTTATTTAAATGTATATATTTAAGGTGATCATTAATATTGATTGATTGATTTAGAGATTTAATAAATAAATGCTAATAATGCATTTTATTTTAAAGCAGCTTTTCAGAGCTTTAGATTTAATAGATATTAATATGGTATATATATAAATATATACAATTTAACTAAAAGTTCACTAAAATAAATGATCATACATACACATTATATTATGACACATATTAAATATAATTTTAATAATAAAACATACACAATAATCAAATACACAATAATTTAAATAAAAATAATAATAAATGAAAATGAACTTAAGTGAACATAATTTGGTTCCATCGTTGATCCGCTCGTCTCCATCGCTATGGTAACGGAGAGACTGAATGAGGTACGAGTGTCTATGGATGATGATGTTTGCGGACAGCATAGCGATAGTCAGTGTTAGTTGGGGAGTAAGAAGTAAGAAGAAAGTAAAGAGAAGAAGTTAAGTCAAGGCCAGACAGAACATGAGCAAAAATATACATTATATCTATAGTTAAACGCAGTAATGACTGTAAATAATACATATATTTAAATTGAAGATTCAAGAGCAGCTACATATTGGTTTACTGTACATGTGGAATTTTCTTTGGTTGTGGACGACTCCGGAATTGATAACAAAAACTAGAATCGGGATAAACAATATTTACCGAATATACAAAAGAAATAATAATAATATTAATAAACACAAACATGTAAAAACATCAACTGTGCATTGAATGAGTATAGATGGCATGGTTGGGGATTAACTGTTTAACGATTGAGATTTATGGAGGGAAATAAATAAAGATGCAATCTTATATAAATAATAAATATAACAAAATTAAACATTAAATTAAAAACATTAAATTCATCAAGTATGGAGTGAAAACTTGATGAGAAAAAAGACGAGAATAAAATCAAATAAAAAGTGAAATATTTATTATTATATTATCTTATTTATTCGTAGATGATATAAAAGAAGAGTTTCAAGACTAAATTGTTTAAAACTTTCCTCACAAAAAAGATGCAAACTCATGCTGCATCCCCGCTTTCCACACGGATGGCACGGAACACGCATGCGCAGACCTCAGCCTCGCATCGTCACGTGACGCGGCGACGTTGGAGCCCCGCCCTCTCGCGCGAGCCTTTTTCTACAGGGGTCACGTTGCTCTGCAGCAGAGACGCAGCAGAGACTCGCAGCCTCGCATCCTTCCGCCTCTTCTTCCTGCTCCAGCCGCCAGAAACCTCCACCAGCCGGTAAGAAACATTCATGTATTTATTATTAAAGTACGTCACTAAGTACGTAACTGTTTTATTCGTGGTTTCACGGGTTTATCCGAGCGTTATGACGCGTCAAAAGCGAATATGAGCAACAGGAAGAGGAAAAAGGAAAAAGGAAATGACCTTCAGGGATGATGCGGAAGAAGGATTTTTTTTTTTCGAGGAATTCTTCTTGTAAAAGAGTTTTTAATGTTTTTTAATAGTGTTGGATGGAGTCGTGATGTTATGGCAGCAGAGGTACGTGACGAGAGAAGAAGGTGTGGATGTGTTTCTCTGCACGTACACAGTGGCGGGAGGCGGGGCGGACATGACAGGACTTTTATCTACATTTAATTCATAAATAACACGAGTCACGATTTCTTTTAGAACCACATTTATCTCAAACATCAAGTGTTATTCGAACCTATTTTTCATCTTCTAAAGGTGATGGAACGACTTTTTATTCGTCGACCGGGAACAGATTGTACTACTCAGTTTTACACAGAAACATAAATAAATAATGTTGTCAAAAATGAGAGAATACGTTTTTTTATTAACTATTTTATTCAAATACTCACTTTGAATCAAGGAATCAATTGATTTTGGTCTTAAGATATTTTCGTTCAGTTTAGTGTAAAATGGTATCAATGCCCTTGAATTTTCAATGTCGTCACGTTTTAAACAACAACTATCATTTATAAATGAAATTATTCAATAAATAAGAATGTACATAGTATTATTCTATCTAAATGAAGCTACAAAATGATCAACCACTTTACATTAACATGTTTTGATTCTATACTGTGTTTTTTTCATGACACTGTACCAGAAATATATGTAAGAATAAATAACCAACACTTAAAACATAAACCTGCGTCAGTATCACAGCCATCGGTTTTTCCTGGTGACAAAATGCAGGCAGGTTTTTTTTCTTCCCTGTGGCTGTTATCATGCGAGAAAACCAAAGATGTAATCTGTCAGATTAGCTAACAGCTGCCACTTGTTGATTCACTGTTTTTTTTTAAATTTTCTAATCAACATTATGTTCACTCGTTCTTTTTCGTTCAGGGGTAAAAAAAAGATGTTGATCTGGAGTCACCGGGGGACGGACAGACATGTTGAAAAGTTGGTTCACGTGACGTCAGAAATCTGAAAGTGTTGGTGCCGCAGTGCAGGAATGTTTGTTCTGGTGACACTGACCTTGAAGCAACAGGCCGAGTTACAAAAGTAACGTAGAAATGGGACGAATATACTAAGAAGCTCTGTCGGGTCAACTTGTATTTGTTACTAATACACTTTTAATTTATATAATCAACACTAAAACGACTAAATTAATGTATATGCAAAAGTACATATTGGGATCCAGTAGGATCTGGAATCCTGCTACTGAACTGGGTTTGATTAGGAATTTCTCCTAATATAATTGGAAATTGTCCTGGTAGAATTCCAATTTGTACTAGTACAGATTGGAATTCCAATATTCAAATCCGAGTTTAGTAGTAGTAGTAGTAGTAGTAGGATTTTCTCCTATTAGAATTTGACATTGTCCTGGTAGAATTCCAATGTACTAGTACAGATTGGAATTCCAATATTCAGATCCCAGTTTAGTAGTAGTAGTAGTAGTAGTAGTAGTAGTATTTCCTCCTATTAGAATTGGAGATTGTCCTGGTAGAATTCCAATTTGTACTAGTACAGATTGGAATTCCAATATTCAAATCCGAGTTTAGTAGTAGTAGGATTTTCTCCTATTAGAATTTGACATTGTCCTGGTAGAATTCCATTGACTAGTACAGATTGGAATTCCAATATTCAGATCCCAGTTCAGTAGTAGTAGTAGTAGTTCCTCCTATTAGAATTGGAGATTGTCCTGGTAGAATTCCAATTTGTACTAGTACAGATTGGAATTCCAATATTCAAATCCGAGTTTAGTAGTAGTAGTAGGATTTTCTCCTATTAGAATTTGACATTGTCCTGGTAGAATTCCAATGTACTAGTACAGATTGGAATTCCAATATTCAGATCCCAGTTCAGTAGTAGTAGTAGGATTTTCTCCTATTAGAATTTGAGATTGTCCTGGTAGAATTCCAATTTGTTCTAGTACAGATTGGAATTCCAATATTCAAATCCCAGTTCAGTAGTAGTAGTAGGATTTTCTCCTATTAGAATTGGAGATTGTCCTGGTAGAATTAGAATATGTAATAGTACAGATTGGAATTCCAATATTCAGATCCCAGTTCAGTAGTAGTAGTAGTAGTAGGATTTTCCCCTATTAGAATTTGAGATTGTCCTGGTAGAATTCCAATCTGTACTTTTACAGATTCTCTACTAGTAGGATTCCAGATCCTACTGAATTCCAATCTGTACTTTGACATATATATTGACCCTTTTTTGAACAAAAAAAAGTCTCACTTCTTTAAATATTAATGATTCGCAAACATATACACACTTGCTTGTTGTTTAAGGCAAAAGTATACGATGGAGAATGAATCTGCTATTTTAAAAGGCGCTTCAAGGCAGAAACCTTACCATAACCTGACTATAAACCTTCTTGGTCCTCATGAAGACTTAAACGTGGAGTTGAAAACCATGTTTACCATATTAGGTCAAACCCCGGGAGAGAGTTTTTGTTTAGCAACAGGACGTTTGATGAAATGTCCCAACGGCTCGACCCAGACGAGTGATTTGCTTCCTCGCGAGTGAACCTGTGGAATCTCATCGTGAACGAAGCCAAACTCATTGTTTCCGTGTTTGAAAAGACTATTACATCATATAGAAACTCACCAGAATACATGTATTTCCTTCAAACAAGCACCAAAGTACAATGAAGTACAAAAAATTAAATCAGAATTTTAGTTAATTCTGATAACATCATGTTTGTACTCTCGATGCCTATTAGGAGGGAATTGATGTAATATACTGTGATAGTGTAGTAACAAGTATATATGTGTAGTATTGTGGAGTACTTGACTCTGGTGTTGTAGTATTTACAGACCACATGACTCTTGACGAAGTCGTAACTGCTTCAATTTGTTTTCAAACCAAAATATGTCCAAACATCAGCTTTCAAAGCTGCTGGACTCACTGTATCCTCTTGTCCTCAGTTATCATCAGGATCTCGCAGGATTTCATTCTTCGCGATTGAACTTTTCGTTTAGCACGTAATAATATAATAGCTAGTTATTAGCTTTATAAGACAACAGGGGGCAGTAGCATTCTAGCGCTTTCTGGCGAAACATACCAGCAAAAAACTACAACTAATTTGTGGATCCAGATGGTTATTCTAAAAATCGCCCAAACTAGGGGTGTGTGCGGTCAAGGATGTGGCGATATGCATCACGATACGACAGTTTGTGATATATAGTGATACTGTAGTAACAAGGATGTATTTGTACTATTGTCCAGTACTTGACTCTGGTGTTGTGATAGTGTAGTAACAAGTATATATGTGTAGTATTGTCGAGTACTTGACTCTGGTGTTTACAGACCACATGACTCTTGACGAAGTCGTAACTGCTTTCATTTGTTTTCAAACCAAAATATGTCCAAACATCAGCTTTCAAAGCGGCTGGACTCACTGTATCCTCTCGTCCTCAGTCATCATCACCATCCAATGTGATGGAAGTAATGACTGCTGCCATCTAGCGGCTGGAGGTTTAATTGCAACACATGAATGAATGAACAAACGCTGTGAATATATGTAAATTGTAAATAAAAATAAAATAAAGTCATACACACTTTGTTGAAATGCTACAAAAGTAGTATGATTTAAATAAAATATCCTTTTAAAGATAAAACAAAATGAACCGGTTCTGGTACGTATTGCACCAGTGGATTACATGTGTGTTTAAAAAGTTCTGATTACGTTCCTACACAAGATTTCACCACATATTATGTGATACAGACGTGTCCAAACCAGTGTCTCGGGAGCGTTTGACGTACGCAGGTGGAAAACAAAAGGAAGCAGGTATTTGCTGAGCGTGCGTTTGTGAAGCGGCCTGTGTACACAGGAAACATCACGCCTAACATCACGCCTGTACACTGTTATCAAGATCACGCGTGTACCAGCATCACTGCTCTGTCCTCACTACAGTACTCGAATGTATGGAAGTATATCTGTGCCAAAATATTATTGATGGGTTGAATTAAACATTTAAATGGTGAATCTTTGATTTTTAATTTAAATGTTTTCATTTATTAAATACAATTTAATTCAATAATAAGTGTATTGAAAGATTAAATTACTTTTTGTATTTTGAAGTAATAGAATAAAAAATCTGGAATAGTTTAAAAATGAATTTAAAATGTTTTTACAATTAGTTTAAATGTTTCAATATCTTTATTTGATGCCTTTTAAATTCAATAAAAAAGATACTGAATGAAAAGAAATCGAATTGAAAAAACATTTGATTAAGAAATTGTATTTTTAAAGTTTTGGAGTAAAAAATATCAAACTGTGTTGAAATAAAACCTTTTAATTTTGAAAATATTGAATTAAATGATAAAAAAAAAAAAAAAAGATTCATTTTTTTTTTGTCAATTGAATTTTTGTTTTACAAATTATTGAATTAAATTTTTAAAAAATCAACTTTCAATGTATAAAATATATGATTCATTTTTTTATTTTTTAAAGAATCAATCAATCAATGACTTATGTGTCACTAAAAAAGTCAACATTTGAAATGTTAAATCGAACCAGTTAACATTGCGATGTCACTGATTTCCTTCCATAAAACAGTCAGATTCTCACGAGGCACGAGCTCCCAAAGTCGTCTAACCGCCTTAATCCAGGGATTAACACGGATCCTGTTTGTTCAGTCAGCAGCCAATTCTAATCTTAGTTCTTCTCTATTTTCATCAACCCTTCAATCAAGATTCTATTTATTATCCACTCGTTAACATACTATCATCGATGGTTGTCAGAGAACTTGAATTTCTTTTAATAATCTGCATAATCTGGTTTGTGAGCGGCTCAGACTGAAGGTGGGCGTGGTTTGGCAGTCGTTGAACCGACAGAGGAGTCACAGCTTGTTCCCTGGAAACGCATCCATGGAGGCAACGATGTGTGTCGGAGGAATAACAAGTCTTCTTATGAGACAGATCAATGGAGTTGATCTATCGATCCATGTTGAAGGTCAAAAGGAAGGAGGGTGACCTTGTTGTGTTGCCGAGGCAGAGTCACGTAGCTTCGTCCCGGGTGGTCGTGATGGAGTTCAGACTCTCTGTTACATCATCTGTCTTTCATGGAGCCGCTTATGTAACTGATGATTCAGAGAGGAGACCATAATCTGGGATGCATGTCAACACGTACTGGCAACATGGCCGCCACCACTCGTTTCAGTGGGATGTACTGGAATAGATCTCGGAATATATATCTATATATATTTAAATTAAGGAACATTAGGTCTCACTTGTCTACCTTATCTTGTCTTTTGTTGGATTTTATTTTTAGTTTCTTCTTAAATAAGTTATTGTTCTGTATTATTGTCAGTTTTTGTTGACATTTGTGTTGTGGTGTCATTACAGAATAAAATAATTAAATAATATTACAGACAAAAACAGAAGCATTTCGTTGCAAAATATGTGAAAAAACAATAGATCTCATGTAAAAAAACATGTTTAACACTTTGTGGATTATTATTGGTAAATATGTTTTTTAAGTTTTTCATTTATACTTTAGTTTTAAATACTACCTTTTTCCTTTAAATTCTCTTTGTTTTGTGCTTTTTTATTTTATGATGAAATATTTCATTACATAATAAATTTAAAACTTGAAAACTTTAAAAAATAAAGTGCATTAAAGTAGTATTTCATGATGAAATAACTGCTTCCTGCAGCAGTTCACACAAAAATATTTAACTTACACACACATTATATTATAACCTACAGTTATACACACACATATTAAAAAACACAAATTAATACAAATAATAATAATATTTGAATAGTCATAATTAAAATTAAAAGACAATAATAATAAAAAAAAATCATCGTAAAATAAATACAAATTACAATATAAAATAAACACATTCATAATTATAAACAATAATAATTAAAGAAACACAACAAAAATAATTATGCATATATTAACAAAAATAAAGAGTACAAGTATTGTTTATATAAATACCCCTTTGTAAGTTCTTTAATATCAGAAAGTAACACACTTGTTTTTGCCAAACATTTTAAGAACTATTTAACATTTTCTATCATAATTCACCACATTTTCTTCATCATTTCTGGTTTGATGGCTCCTCGTATTTGTTCTGTGACGTGTGTTTTGTTTGGTGACTAAAACATCTGGATTTGAAAATGTATTTCCTGTCATTCCAGCCACCATGACTCATCAGTATCCAGCACTGAGTGCTGAACAGAAGAAGGAGCTGCAGGAGATCGCAGAGAGGATCACCGCTCCAGGGAAGGGAATCCTCGCCGCCGATGAATCCACCGGTGAGTCTAGTGTTGTAAGTAAGTTAGTAGGTCATGAAGGAGTCAGTAGATCATCAAACACAGATGTTTCTTGAAGGAGTCAGTAGATCATCAAACACAGATGTTTCTTGAAGGAGTCAGTAGATCATCAAACACAGATGTTTCTTGAAGGAGTCAGTAGATCATCAAACACAGATGTTTCTTGAAGGAGTCAGTAGATCATCAAACACAGATGTTTCTTGAAGGAGTCAGTAGATCATCAAACACAGATGTTGCTTGAAGGAGTCAGTAGATCATCAAACACAGATGTTCCTTGAAGGAGTCAGTAGATCATCAAACACAGATGTTGCTTGAAGGAGTCAGTAGATCATCAAACACAGATGTTTCTTGAAGGAGTCAGTAGATCATCAAACACAGATGTTTCTTGAAGGAGTCAGTAGATCATCAAACACAGATGTTTCTTGAAGGAGTCAGTAGATCATCAAACACAGATGTTTCTTGAAGGAGTCAGTAGATCATCAAACACAGATGTTTCTTGAAGGAGTCAGTAGATCATCAAACACAGATGTTCCTTGAAGGAGTCAGTAGATCATCAAACACAGATGTTTCTTGAAGGAGTCAGTAGATCATCAAACACAGATGTTTCTTGAAGGAGTCAGTAGATCATCAAACACAGATGTTTCTTGAAGGAGTCAGTAGATCATCAAACACAGATGTTTCTTGAAGGAGTCAGTAGATCATCAAACACAGAGATGTTTCTTGAAGGAGTCAGTAGATCATCAAACACAGAGATGGTTCCAAAGCTTAGGATCAACAGTCTGGAAGGATTTCTCTCCTCTGGTCCTGAAGTTCAGGAACCATCAGTAGATTCTGATCCACAGAACTCAGAGCCCGAGCTGGGGTGTAAGTCTGGATCAGATCACTGATGGAAGGTCTGACCATGAGTAGATCTGAAAGTAAGAACCAGAATTTTAAAGTTGATCCTGAAAGAAACTGGCAGCCAGTGAAGAGTTTTAAGGATCAGAGAAATGTGAGTTCTTCTACTAGAGCGGCTCAGAATTCTGGCTTCAGAGTTTTGTCTGAACTGCAGGCGAGACACATCCTTCTTGTTTAGACACGAAAACACATGGATTATAAGACCCAGATCATGTTGTGACATCATTTTCTCAGTTGAAACAGTTTGTGGTCAGTTTTCTACAGTGTTGAACTAGAGACATGTCTTTGTCAAATACAACACCCAGGTCTCTCAGGCTCAGTTTGACAGACTGACCTAAGTCACCCAAGTACTGACTCAACCCTGGAACCTTATCATCAGGAGCAATAACCAGAGTTTCAGTTTTGTCCACATTTAGCTTCAAAGTGTTTTCACTCGGCCATGATGAATGTCGTCCTGTGTTTACTTCTGCTCATATGTCATTTCCTGTCCGAAACAGGAAGCATGGCGAAACGCTTCACCCCCATCGGGGTCGACAACACGGAGGAGAACCGTCGCCGCTACCGTCAGCTGCTCTTCACGGCCGACGAGCGCATCGACCAGTGCATCGGCGGAGTCATCTTCTTCCACGAGACCCTCTACCAGAACACCGACGACGGCACCAACTTCTCCAAGCTCATCAAAGACCGCGGCATCGTCGTGGGAATCAAGGTACAGTCCTGCAGACCACTGAAGACTGACTTCATCCTCAGATGTAGACGTGAGGAAAATACCTCAATTGAAGCGGCAGTGATTCAATGTCGTCACCTGATCGTTTATGCGTCGCACGATTGGCTGAAAGAACGATCTAGTAGCTCGGTGCTCGTTTGGTTTTGTCTGGTGTCACTGTTAGACCCGCATTTATATTGAATTTGATGGGCTTAAAATGTTTTAATATAAAATTTAAGTGGCTACAAATTTTAAAAAATTGAATCTAGAATTTGTTTTAATTATTTAAATGAAACTATCAAACTGATTGCGGGAAAATGTAATTTATTTAGATAATATTTGAATTGTTTTAATCAATTATAAAATACGAAAATGCAACCTATTTATACTCAAATACTTTTATTAAATAAAACAATTTCATATACATTCATATATATTTCATATACAAATTATTATATTCAATTATTCAAAAAACTAATTCAACGTTACAATATATAAATAATAATAATAATAATAATTTTTAATTCATATAGCCCTTTTTAAACCATAGTTACAAAGTGCTTTACATAAAAGAAAACAACTAAAGTTAAAAATGACACAATCCTTTAAAACAGCACAGTAATCCAACAAGATAAAACAACACCCGTTCCATTTAGGAAAATATTATTAAATAAAAGGATAAAAGACTGAAAATAAAGGATAGTAAAAGTCCATTGATGAACCCAGTTAAGGGTTAAAAGGCGACATCAAACAAAAGGCAGATGGTAAATTCGTTGTCATGTTATCGTCTACCTGTTGCATTATTGATAATTTGATCAAGTAGCTCTGTGCTCTTTTGGTAATGTCTGGTTTCACTTTTGCGCCAACATTTTTATGATGAATTTAAAAGGCTATAAATTAAATTATATTGAATTTGGAATGTTATTTTTGAATTACTGGAATTAAAATATCAAACTCTTATGTGTGTGTGTATATATATATGTGAAATTATTGTATATATATTTTTATTAAGTTCATATAATTAAAACTTTATATATACAAATTATTTAATTCAATTATTATAATATATTTCTAATTAAATGCTTAAAAAAACAATTCAATTGGGGAAAAAAAATCAACATTTTAAACCACACTGATAAACTACAATAAAGGTGTAATTAAAGGAGGTTTCTGACCTTCGCGTCACTGAACGACTCACATCAAATCTCACGTACATTCAACTCGGCTGATTTATTTAAATTCATCACATGACTCGAAGAAAAAGTCTTTCATTTTCCCTCAGCAGGTCGAACTAGAAAAGTCCTCTTGACTTGTTGTGACGCACACTTGTGACATTTACCGTCAACAACAGACGGCGTTATGAGGACAAACTTAAGCAATCGTGTGTTTGTTCTTTCAATGCTCGACGTTTATTTTGTGTTTCTCTCCGTAAAGGTCGACAAAGGTGTGGTTCCCCTCGCAGGCACCAACGGCGAGACCACCACTCAGGGTGAGACGCGACAAAAACACACGCTTGTGTTGATGTTTTTTAAATTTTTTTTTGCTCCGGCAGGTCTGGACGGACTCTCGGAGCGTTGTGCGCAGTACAAGAAGGACGGAGCCGACTTCGCCAAGTGGCGTTGTGTTCTGAAGATCAGCGAGACGACGCCGTCTGAGCTCGCCATCTATGAGAACGCTAACGTCCTGGCAAGATATGCTAGCATCTGCCAGCAGGTCGGTGTGATATTCAACGTATTAAACATAATTATAATTTATAGCAACAACAAAAACATGGATGTGTGTAGTAAGTAGGTTAAAGTGGTAAATATCGCAAGATATATATATGCAAGATTTAATTGGTATACATTACGATTAGTATTTGATTAAAGTTTTCTATATTACATTTATTTAATTAATTTCTATTCCTACTTTATTTATTTATTGTTTTGATTTCTTATTTATTGAATCTATACATTTTATATATTTTTAATTTTTATTTATTTACTTTGCTTTTATTCTGAATTATAAAAAAGAATTCTTGTATCGTTTCCTGCCAGGGTTTTATAGAAGCTAAACATATTTATTGCAAAAACAAATTTCCAAAAAATTATGTACTTTGACAATAAGGAGAATCAGTTCTACTTTATGAGATTAAAGTAGTATTAATTACTTTTATTAGAAGATTAAAGTCGTATTTATTACTTTTAATAGGAGATTAAGGTAAGGTAAGGTAAAACTTTATTGATCCCTCAGGAGGTCTCCTTCGGGAAATTGTCATATACATTATATTTATTTCAGGATATAGTTAGTAAGTAATTTATAGTTGTTTATATTACATTTATTACGTGATTAAATTTGTTAATATTACATTTATTAGATATTTAAGTCGTATATGTTATGTTTATCACAAGATTAAAGTCATATTTATTACATTTACTACGAGATTAAGGTCATATATATTATTCTTATTTCAGGATTTAGTTGTTTATATTATGTTTATTACAAGATTAAAGTTGTGTACATTCATTACAGGATTACAGTCGTATATATTACATTTATTACGTGATTAAATTTGTTAATATTACATTTATTAGATATTTAAGTCGTATATGTTATGTTTATCACAAGATTAAAGTCATATTTATTACATTTACTACGAGGTTAAGGTCATATATATTATTCTTATTTCAGGATTTAGTTGTTTATATTATGTTTATTACAAGATTAAAGTTGTGTACATTCATTACAGGATTACAGTCGTATATATTACATTTATTTTGAGATTAGAGTCATATTGGAACTCCTGTTGTGTTATCAGTTTTATCTTGATCTTTAAAGTATATACTTTATTGAATATTGTTTTGATTGTTTAAGCGCTTTGTGACCCTGGTCTGGAAAAGCGCTATACAAATAAAAATGACTTACTTACTTACTTACTTATATATTGCATTAATTAGAGATCAAAGTTTGAATATAACATTTATTACAGGATTAAAGTCGTGTGTGTATATATATATATATTTTTTTTTTTATTGTCATAGAAGACGTTTTCTACAAGATTCAAGTTGTATATAATTTATTAAATATATGTTGTATATTCATTTCCTTATTGTAATTATTATTCTCATGATAAACTCATTATTTGTATTAATACATCTGATTATTTATTCTTTGAATGGTCCTAATACTGATGTAGCATTAAACAGTAATTCTCATTTTTAATATTAAATCCAGGATGATATTAACTAACAAACTCTCTCCTCTCACACAGAATGGAATCGTTCCTATTGTGGAGCCTGAGATCCTCCCTGACGGAGAACACGACCTCAAGCGTTGCCAGTACGTCTCCGAGAAGGTATTTTTTCTTTCATTCCTTCCCATCCACGGCTTCTTTGGTCCTTCAAGACTTGTTCAGATGGTTTTACTTGTTCCATGTCCAGGTTCTGGCCGCCGTGTACAAGGCTCTGTCGGACCACCACGTGTACCTGGAGGGAACTCTGCTGAAGCCCAACATGGTGACGCCCGGACACTCCTGCCCCACCAAGTACAGCAACGAGCAGATCGCCATGGCAACCGTCACTGCTCTCCGCCGCACCGTGCCCCCTGCAGTCACCGGTGAGTACAGCTGAAAGAATCTTTTTTTTTTAGTTTAACTTTATTTAAACCAATTAAAAATGGCGACGTCTGTCTCCCAGGGGTGACCTTCTTGTCCGGAGGTCAGTCCGAGGAAGAGGCCACCATCAACCTCAACGCCATCAACACCTGCCAACTGGCCAAGCCTTGGGCTCTGACCTTCTCCTACGGCCGCGCCCTGCAGGCCTCCGCCCTCAACGCCTGGAGAGGATCCCTGAACAACGAGAAGGCTGCCACCGAGGAGTTCATCAAGCGTGCCGAGGTGCCACAGGATTTAAGTTTATTATTATAATGATTTCACGTCGTAATGAACGTGATTCATACGACTTTTATCGTATAATCAATGTTATATAAACTGTTTTCTTCTCAAAATCAACATTATATATGAGTTTAATTTCATAATAAACTAATCTATGACTTTATTATGGTATTAAACATAAAATATACGACTATAATCATATAATATTATGTAAAATATACTACTTTTAATTGGAATAAACATTATATATACAATTTACAATAAATAAAACACTTGTGATCAACTAAATATGTATGACTTTTATGAAGTAACAATGATAATAATAATAATAATAATTCATAACAAACATAACATATATGACCTAAACCTCTGTAATAAAATACATGTATATAATGTATAATCTTTTAATATTAATAGTAACATGCGCTTGATATCTTATAATAAAAGAAATATTTACAACTTTAATCTTGTACTAAACATAATATATATGAATGAAATAGTAGTAGTAAAAACAGCTTTAATCTAGTAACAAACGTGATAAATAATTCATAATAAACATAATATATATAATAATAATAATAATCTCTATTTATATAGCGCCTTTCTAGACCATATATGACCTTAACCCCTGTAATAAAATAAATGTATATGTGACTTTGATCTTGTAATAATAAGGAATATATATAGATGATATCTTGTAATAAAAGTAATATAAATTACTTTATTATTGTAATTTTACATTATATATCCGTCTTTAACCTTAACTGTAATAAATTCACCTTTAATCTAGTAACAAACATGATAAATAATTCATAATAAACATAATATATATGACCTAAACCTCTGTAATAAATTAAATGTATATAATGTATAATCATTTAATATTAACTAATATATACAGTTGATATCTTGTAATAAATGTAATATAAATGACTTTTATATTGTAATTTTACTTAATATATTCTTCTTTAACCTTAACTGTAATATTCTGTAATAAGTTCACCTTTAATCTAGTAACAAACTTGATAAATAATTCATAATAAACATAATATATATACAGGTATATGACCTAAACCTCTGTAATAAAATAAATGTATATATGACTTTGATCTTGTAATAATAAGGAATATATAAAGATGGTATCCTTTGATAAAAGTAATATAAATGACTTAAATCTCTTAACAACCTTGTATATAAATGTAATCTTGTAGTATTCTGTAATAAATACACCATTAATCTCGTAATAAATCTATGTACGACTTTAATCCCATGATAATAACCAATATATACAACTTTAATTTTGTAATAAACATAATGTTTACAATTATAATCTGGTAATAATACATAATATCCATGTGATATATATATAAAATGTTGTGTTTTCTTCACCAGGCTAACGGTCTGGCCGCCCAGGGCAAGTACGAGTCTTCTGGCTCCGGCACCGCGTCCGGACAGTCCCTCTACGTGGCCAACCACGCCTATTAAACACCTGCACCTCCACATTCCACTGTGGCCTAGTTCTCTAGTCTTATATCTGCTCTGCTGCCCCCCCACCACCCCTGCCCCCCCTCCGTGGATCACAGGCCTGCGCTGTCTACTGTACTTTAGTCAGTCGTTGAAAAAAGTACATAATTAGTTTCGTGTTCATAACAAAGAGTATATAATTGACGATGCTAAAGGGAACAGGCGTATTTTTGTGATCCAAGCCACTCTTGAAGCTGTGGAGTGAGTGTGTTTCAGCTGCGTCGTCTCCACAAGATGTGAGAACAGCATGTGTGTTGTTGTCAGTGTTTGGCTCGTGTGGGAATGAAACGTCAACGGCCTCTCCTTCCCCTCGAACACATCATGAATCAAGAGGACGATCGTGTGATTGTTCCGTCGTCACGATGCACCGAAGAAGAAACGATTCCTCGTTCGGTTCACACACTTCTAACCATCACTAATCCCATATTAAAGTCCACATTATGTGTTACATTAGCTTCTATTTAAACAAGGTCAATGTATTCAGTTGTGTCGATGTTTTATGATGTGTCATTCCCCTGCTGATCCCCAACCTCCACCCCGACCTCCGACCCCGGCCCCCGCAGGAGTGAGAACATCTGGTGTTTGATTCTTGGTGGCGTGGACCAGTGGGTCGGGTCGGCGGCGGGGAAACGGTCACCGCTGTGTTGGACTTCTGTGACGTGTCTGATGTTAATATTGTTCTTTGAGCACTTTGTGTGTCTAATAGTGGAGAAAAAGAAGATAAATTAAACAATAAAAAGAAAAAATAGCAGAGATTTCTTTGTTGTCTTTGTGGATTTGTTTTTTTAGAACCTCATGAGCTCATAAAAGAATGGAATCACAGAGATGAGCATTATTTATTTATTAATTATATGTCATACACAGGAAAATAATATCAAAACAACAAAGATAATGTACAACTGAACAGAAGAGGGTACAAGAGGTTTCCGTTAAATATATATATATATATATATATATATATATTTGGTAACTGATGGCACAAGTACGATTTTGTAATAATAAATTAGCATTTAAAACACAATATTTCTCGAGTATTTCTGTGCTTATGATCACAACGAGCAACACTTCTTCACCATCTGGATCTTATAATCAATAACAGTTTATTTTGGTGTCGTAACAAGAAGGATGTGTCTCGCCTGCAGTTCATACAAAACTCTGCAGCCATAATTCTGAGCCGCTCTAGTAGAAGAACTCACATTTCTCCTGATCCTTCAATCTCTTCACTGGCTGCCAGTTTCTTTCAGGATCAACTTTAAAATTCTGGTTCTTACTTTCAGATCTATTCATGGTCAGGCTCCTCCTTACATCACTGATCTGATCCAGCCTTACACCCCAGCTCGGGCTCTGAGGTCTTTGGATCAGAATCTACTTATGGTTCCACGCACACGGCTCAGGACCAGAGGAGAGAAATCTTTTCAGGCTGTTGCCCCTAAGCTTTGGAACGATCTTCTCTCTCTTTGCGCTTGATGGAGTCTACTGACTCCTTTAAGAAACATCTTAAGACGTTTTTATTTGTTCAGGCTTTTCCTTGATTTTCTGGAACTCCTGTGTTGTTCTCAGTATTATCTTAAATCTTTAAAGTATGTACATTTGAGTATTGTTTTGATTGTTTAAGCGCTTTGTGACCCTGGTCTCGAAAAGCGCTATATAAATAAATATTACTTACTTACTTACACTTATGGATGACGATATAAATGACATAAGTATAAATAAATGTAAAAATACACAATAAATGGATATTGGATAAATAAATGTCGGAATATTTTTTGGTTGAAAAAACAAGCTTTTCCGTGTATATATATTTATACATTTTCGTCTTTTATTTAGTCATGTATTTATACGTTTATCATCCTTCATAAAAAAACTGACCAAGACTCACAGAATAAAGAAGAGACAGAATTAATCAATTATAATTATAACATGCAGTAGTTTCATTAAGCTACCAGAGGGGGCGCATGGTTTAAACTACGTCTAACTGCTTTTTTTTTGCATTTTGTGAGTTGTTTGCTATGATTTATGTTATGTTTCAAACAATAATTTATAATATAATATATGAAAGAAAATAGTAGAATTTTGAGTTTTATCTTTAGCCACACTATAGAGTAGTTGTTTACGGGGTGTGTCGATCACTTCGTCCGGCCGGTTTCGACGCAGTATTTCCGCTTCCGGTGAAAAATGGCGACCACGGAAGTGGGTGAGTTTCCAGATTTTTTTTCTAACAATACTGACGTTTTCTTGGTGAATAAACATTCGTTTATGTCCATGGCAGCTTAGTTTAAATATTAAGAATCTTTCTGTTGAACGCAAATGAAATTTATTGTGGAGTTTAATGTGAAAGACGAGCTAAGATGCTACAATGTTAGCATCATCTCTGCTGCACATAATGACATCTATGTTCCTGCAGTTAAAACATATTATTAACAATATTATTAACCTAGAACTGGTAGAAAACTACCGCACGTAAAACATATTTAACGGAACAAAATCTAAAATCACCAAATATGAAAATGTAAACATTCTTATCATTTATTAGAATTAAATTGTTTACAATGAATATGTCCTAAATGTTGTCGGCATTAAAATAGGTATGTGTCTAACATTTTAAGTAATTAATAAATATTTTTTATGAAACTAGTATCATATACAATGTCCTGTAAAGACGATTCCAGTGATACAAGTATATTTTTTCTGCGATAAATATTAAGAAAGTTATTGACTATAATAACCCCTAAAAATGCACTGATTTGTGGTCAAACTCCTCATACTGATCAATGGAGGTCAATATTTTAGGCGTGAGCCTTT
The DNA here is from genome assembly GCF_982586985.1 of Callionymus lyra. Taxonomy (NCBI): domain Eukaryota; kingdom Metazoa; phylum Chordata; class Actinopteri; order Syngnathiformes; family Callionymidae; genus Callionymus; species Callionymus lyra. The sequence goes on from NC_141831.1 coordinate 6,166,855, forward strand.
GTTAATCTGACTTTAAAAATGCTGTAACTTGCTCAATATTTGTTCAATTTTCAAAGGGTTGGTATCATTGGAAAGCTTGCTCAACAACAGAATAAATATGTTAATTATGTTGATCATTTTTAAGTTGTTTAAATGTAAAATAGTGGATACATAAAGAAAATTGACGTTGTATTGAATTGATGAACTTCATGAAATAAGTCGGACATTCGGGTGACCTTAGACCCCTGGAATTAGAGCCCCAAAGGCTGAACAGCTTAGTCAATTGTTTGCTAGAAATCAAACAATGAGTGAAAACACTTTACAGCTTAATGTGGACAAAACTGAAACACTGGTGATTGTTCCTGATGATAAGATTCCAGGGTTGAGTCAGTACTTGGGTGACTTAGGTCAGTCTGTCAAACTGAGCCTGAGAAACCTGGGTGTTGTATTTGATAAAGACATGTCTCTTGTTCAACACTGAAGAAAACTGACCAGAAACTGTTTCCTTCAACTGAGAAAAATCTCTAATATCTAAATTTAGGAAAATGTTGTCGGAACATGATTTGGAGCTTGTAATCCATGCGTTTGTTTCTTCTCGTCTGGACTATTGTAACAGTTTGTTTTCATGTCTTAACAAGAAGGATCTGTCTCGTCTGCAGTTGATTCAGAACTCTGCAGCGAGAATTCTGAGCCGCTCTAGTAGAAGAACTCACATTTCTCCGATCCTTAAAACTCTTCACTGGCTTCCAGTTTCTTTCAGGATCAACTTTAAAATTCTGGTTCTTACTTTCAGATCTATTCATGGTCAGGCTCCTCCTTACATCACTGATCTGATCCAGCCTTACACCCCAGCTCGGGCTCTGAGGTCTGTGGATCAGAATCTACTTATGGTTCCACGCACACGGCTCAGGACCAGAGGAGAGAAATCTTTTCAGGCTGTTGCTCCTAAGCTTTGGAACAATCTTCCTCGATCTTTGCGCTTGATGGATCTACTGACTCCTTTAAGAAACACCTTAAGACGTTTCTATTTGTTCAGGCTTTTCCTTGATTTTCTCGAACTCCTGTGTTGTTCTCAGTATTATCTTGATCTTTAAAGTATGTACTTTTTTGAGTATTGTTTTGATTGTCTAAGCGCTTTGTGACCCTGGTCTCGAAAAGCGCTATATAAATAAATATTACTTACTTACTTACTTACTATATTGGTGCCACGAGGATATTGAGTCGTTTAATTTAACAATTCAAATGTTAAATCCTGGAAGTTTAAATTTAAATATTGTTTGTTTTAAGAGTTTATTTTTTTTCTAATAAATTAATTAAATGATTTCTATATTAAAAGGTTAAAATATGCAAATATTTTCAAGATTATTTTAGAAAAAAAATTTTTTTTACACTTGATTAGTCACATGATCGTATGTTAATTATGTTGATAATTTTTAAGTTGTTTAAATATAAAATAATGGACACATAAAGCAAATTGACTGTCAATAAACATCGATTCGCACATCGATCAATTTAGAAGATATTTGGCAGACTTACAAGTAAATATATACTTAATATATAATATACTTGTATAATATAAAAGTGGTTCAAAAGAATATTTTACTCACCTAAGAGGTTTTGCGAGGGAGTTTTGTCGAGTGAAAAATTGTCAAAAGTTGTCGGCGATTTGTGGCGCATATACTGGACCAATCTGAGAAATATCAATATATTCTACAGAAACTATGACGTGTGTCTTCTACGTCATCAGTATTAATAAATGTTGGTGCTGTGAACAGAGAAAACGCATTTTGACGGCGAATACATCGATCCTGCAGCTCATCAGATTGTGCAATCAATAGAGACACCAGGAAGAGGAAAATACACACATACCTATAATTTATAGTAAGTAAGTAAGTAATATTTATTTATATAGCGCTTTTCCAGACCAGGGTCACAAAGCGCTTAAACAATCAAAACAATACTCAAAAAAGTACATACTTTAAAGATCAAGATAATACTGAGAACAACACAGGAATTCCAGAAAATCAAGGAAAAGCCTGAACACATAGAAACGTCTTAAGATGTTTCTTAAAGGAGTCAGTAGATCCATCAAGAGCAAAGAGAGAGAAGATCGTTCCAAAGCTTAGGAGCAACAGCCTGAAAAGATTTCTCTCCTCTGGTCCTGAGCCGTGTGCGTGGAACCATAAGTAGATTCTGATCCACAGACCTCAGAGCCCGAGCTGGGGTGTAAGGCTGGATCAGATCAGTGATGTAAGGAGGAGCCTGACCATGAATAGATCTGAAAGTAAGAACCAGAATTTTAAAGTTGATCCTGAAAGAAACTGGAAGCCAGTAAAGAGTTTTAAGGATCGGAGAAATGTGAGTTCTTCTACTAGAGCGGGTCAGAATTCTCGCTGCAGAGTTCTGAATCAACAGATCCTTCTTGTTAAGACATGAAAACAAACTGTTACAATAGTCCAGACGAGAAGAAACAAACGCATGCTTATAGATGCAATACTATCAACGTCTCAGAGCACAAGAACACAGTGTATGATTAATGAAAGAATAATGTTTATTTTCAGAGCGCAGACGAGGACAACTCGCTGCTCTGTCTATCGCAGCGGTCGTGGTTCTGGTCGGCGTCCCCCTGTGGTGGCGGACGACAGAAACCTATCGTGCCTGGCTGCCCTTCAGTCAGATCAACGAGCTGGCCGACCTCCAGGTGTGTGTTCTTTGAACCACCACCACACACACGTGTGTGTTAACCTTCATGTATTTAACATGAGTTAATAATAACTGGCGCAGCTTCAGCTGAGCGCGGACGTGGAGGTGGTCTTCGCTCGAGGAACCGTGAGCCCGGAGCAGCAGAAGAAGTTTCCACTGACGCAGACGAAGGACGACGAATATGTTATTGATGGTTAGTGTGCGAGATTCAAAGTGTTCACGATGACAATGTATTCCAAAGAGTGTGTATTTTTTGTCCTAAGAAAACACGGCTTTGAGGTACAGATATGAGACGCGCTTCCGAACGGCGACGATCATGGAGGAAGATGCTCTGGACCAGCCGTCTGCTGCCGGTGAGGAACTCGTTTCTGCTTCTCTTTCAGCTGCAAACTTGTATTTATCGTTTAAATCAACGCTTTAGAGGCAGATCTGTCGCTGCACCTGCTCAGTGAGAGTCCATGTGGCTCTTTGGTGGTTTACGTCATCCCAGAGTCCTCAGCTCTGCTTCCCAAGGTACAGTACATTTTCCCTCTTTTCTGTCACAAAAATACAACATTTCCTTTGATTTTTGTTTTGTCAAAATGACACTTTTACACGATAACATAATGGATTATACGTTTAGATTTTATCTATACATATGTTTTTATTTTCTATAGAATTTAAACTGTCACAAATACATACGTTTTTACTGTCTTTTCATATACTTTTCATTTTTTCTAAAAGTTACACTGTCACAAATATATCAATGTGTATCTTATGTTTACATATGATTTTAATTTTCTAAAAATGACACTGTCACAAATACACTTTTTCTTTCATCTTTTTGAAAAAATACACAGTCACAAATACACTTTTTCTTTCAACTTTTTGAAAAAATACACAGTCACAAATACACTTTTTCTTTCATCTTTTTGAAAAAATACACAGTCACAAATACACTTTTTCTTTCAACTTTTTGAAAAAATACACAGTCACAAATACACTTTTTCTTTCATCTTTTTGAAAAAATACACAGTCACAAATACACTTTTTCTTTCAACTTTTTGAAAAAATGACACTGTCACAAATACACTTTTTCTTTCATCTTATTAAAAAATACACAGTCACAATTACACTTTTTCTTTCAACTTTTTGAAAAAATGACACGGTCACAATACACTTTTTCTTTCATCTTATTAAAAAATACACAGTCACAAATACACTTTTTCTTTCATCTTTTTGAAAAAATGACACGGTCACAATACACTTTTTCTTTCATCTTTTTGAAAAAATACACAGTCACAAATACACTTTTTCTTTCATCTTTTTGAAAAAATACAGTCACAAATACACTTTTTCTTTCATCTTTTTGAAAAAATACACAGTCACAAATACACCTTTTCTTTCATCTTTTTGAAAAAATACACAGTCACAAATACACCTTTTCTTTCATCTTTTTGAAAAAATACACAGTCACAAATACACATTTTCTTTCATCTTTTTGAAAAAATACACAGTCACAAATACACTTTTTCTTTCATCTTTTTGAAAAAATACACAGTCACAAATACACATTTTCTTTCATCTTATTAAAAAATACACTTTTTCTTTCGTCTTATTTAAAAAAATGACACTGTCACAAATACATACATTTTTCCTTTTATCTTTATCTAGAAATGACTCTGGCATGTTCCTCTCTCAGGACGTGGAAGTCTACGTGGGAAGGCGGCGGACGGCCCTGCTGAGGGTGGGAGCCCCGGGTCAGGTCGGGAAGTCTCTGGACACGCTGCTGTCTCACCTGGAGCCCAGGATCACTCAGATCCTGCAGGTGATGTCCTTCAGCCACTCCGACATCACGGCTGCCCTCGGCGACCGAGAGCGACTCAGTCCCACCAATAGGAGGAGCAAAGCCGACAGCATGAGGGCCTTCAAGTCCAGTCCAGGTCTGGAGATGAAAACAAAATGGCTGATCTTGTCGACTGACCTTCTCGTTTTTGTTAAAGGTTATGAAATAACATTCAGTTTGTTGAACCCCGACCCAAAGTCGCACCGGCTTCACTGGGACATCGAGGGCGCAGTGAGGACCTACATCCAGCCCATGCTCACCAAACTGTCTCCTGTGGCCAACTTCAGCATCGACTCTCAGGTGACCTTTGACCCCTGTGATCAGAGCTACATCGGTGCCACGAGGATATTGAGTCGTTTAATTGAACAGTTAAAATGATAAAACCTGGAAGTTTAAATTGAAATATTGTTTGTTTTGAGTGTTTATTTTTTTTCTAATTAATGAATTAAATGATTTCTATATTAAAAGGTTAAAATATGCAAATATTTTCAAAATTAAAAAAAAAAAAAGAAGAATTTACGCTTGATTAGTCACATGATCGTTTGCGCTTCGCCTGATTGGCTGAAATCGAGTAGCTTGTTACTAATGTCTATTATAGCAACATTTTTATATTGAATTTAAAAGTTCTACGAATAAAAATTAAGAAAATTCATTCTTGAATTATCCAAATTAAAATGTCATACTCGATGTGTTAAAAAAAAAAAAAAGAAATTTAAAGATTTAATAATATAAAAAAAAAATGATCCTTTTTTTTTCAAGTTTAAAATCAATCTTTCACTATAGAAATTATATAATTAATTTATATCCAATAATTAATTAAATATTAATATTAAGTTCCTTATGTAAAAATAATTAAATTCTAAAATGGAATTTCTCAGTGATAGTAGTTACACTCCCGCACACTAGGTGGCGATATTTAAACTCGGTGGCGCTTAAGCTTAGCGAATAAAGTGATGTGTTGCTCTTCCAGTTGTGTGTAAACAATTCAATTTTCAGATTCTCTACTACGCCATGCTGGGCGTCAACCCTCGCTTCGACAGCAGCTACGGCGCCTACACGCTCAGCTCCGACAGCCTCGCCCACGTCATCAACCCGGTGGAGGCCAGACTGGGTACGAGGGGCGACGACAGCATCATTTCCAAACTGATCACATGTCTAATTGTGTTTTCTTTTTTTTTATTCAGGGTCTAATGCTGCGTCTTCCAACCCGGTGCTGAACTTCCTGCTGTACGTGCCGGACGCTCAACATTCGCCGCTTCATATCCGTGACCACAGGAAACAGGAAGTGCCTTCAAACGCGTTTCACTCGCCTCGATGGGGAGGAATCTTGGTACTGATGACTGATCACACAACTATATATGTATATTTATATATATGTAGATACTTTATCTGCAAAGTACTCACGTCAAACTTCTGTTTAGGTTTATAACGTCAACGACCAGCACGTACCGGGGGCGGAGCTTCCAGTGGATGTCAATATAAACATGTCTAAGGTCATGGGGGTCTTCCTGGCCCAGCTGAGGTAGGAGACCTTCTAGAACACAAGAGTCATAAACCAGTCAGTTTATGTTGCCAGATGGTTTTATCAAAATCCAGTGTCTATTGTTGATTTGATGACGTAGGCGAAGTACAATATATTATATTACTGTAGTAACAAGTATATATGTGTAGTATTGTCCAGTACTTGACTCTGGTGTTGTGATACTGTCGTAACAAGTATATATGTGTAGTATTGTCCAGTACTTGACTCTGGTGTTGTGATAGTGTAGTAACAAGTATATATGTGTAGTATTGTCCAGTACTTGACTCTGGTGTTGTGATAGTGTAGTAACAAGTATACATGTGTAGTATTGTCCAGTACTTGACTCTGGTGTTGTGATAGTGTAGTAACAAGTATATATGTGTAGTATTGTCCAGTACTTGACTCTGGTGTTGTGATAGTGTAGAAACAAGTATATATGTGTAGTATTTTCCAGTACTTGACTCTGGTGTTGTGATAGTGTAGTAACAAGTATACATGTGTAGTATTGTCCAGTACTTGACTCTGGTGTTGTAGTATTTACAGACCACATGACTCTTGACGAAGTCGTAACTGCTTTCATTTGTTTTCAAACAAAATGTCCATCAGCTTTAAAAGCTGCTGGAGTCACTGTATCCTCTTGTCCTCAGTCAATGTCAGGGTATCGCAGAATCTCACTGTTATTTTAACTAATTGCAACAAAAAAATGCAAAAAACGTGAATATTTTCATGTTAATCGTCAAATATTATAAAATATATTTTATACACACTTTATTCAAATATATACCGTAAGAGAACTAGCCTTAAACTTAACGTTATATATTAAATAATTAATTTTTTTAATCGTTAAAGTTGAATATCATTACTGTGTCATGAAAATAAGTCCCTAATTGCCACAGGGATGCAGGAGGAACACAAAAATGAACGAACGCTGTGAATATTTACATGTTGATTGTAATTAAAACAAAAATAAAATCAAATTATTTTATTTCAAACTCACTTATATACACTTTTTATACACAATTGATTGAAATATAAAGCATTAACAGCTGCAGAATGTCAATATGGTTTAAAGAAAAGAAATGAACATTCATGTCAATAGTTAGCGATAATGAAGACGAGTTAAGCCTCAAAGAAAGACGTTGACTCTCTAACCAGAGGTTTTCTCCTCCATGTCTGATCCTTCCTTCCCTTCCAAGGCTGCTGCTGGGCGTGCAGCCGTCCACGCCTCCTCCGGGCTTCCTGGTGGAGTCGTGCGGCAGCGAGGGTCTCGCCGACTGGGAGCTGGACCGCCTCATGTGGACCCGGAGCGTGGAGAACATCGCCACGGCGACCATGACCGTCACGTCGCTGGCGCAGCTGCTGGACCAGATCGGAAACATCGTCATCAACGACAACATTGCGGAGCAGGTGAGTCGTTTCGCTCTGACTTTTAATCGTGTGCGATATTGGGGTCTTGCGATATCGATATTAATGCGATATTTTTTTCTTTAACCTCAAAATGTAAGGCGCAACTACTGTAGGGGAGGTCGGGGGTTAGATAAGTAAAAAGATACGATATTTCCCTTTCATTCGGTGCCGACATGATCGCAGATAAATATCACTTATAACGCCGGCGGCTCCTCTCTGATGTCGCTCAGTTTCACGGGAAACCCATGCAAGTCCTGCGAAACTGAGCGAAGTGAAGTAACAAGTATATATGTGTAGTATTTCGAGTACTTGACTCTGGTGTTGTGATAGTGTAGTAACAAGTATATATGTGTAGTATTGTCGAGTACTTGACTCTGGTGTTGTGATACTGTAGTAACAAGTATATATGTGTAGTATTGTCGAAAACTTGACTCTGGTGTTGTGATAGTGTAGTAACAAGTATATATGTGTAGTATTGTCGAGTACTTGACTCTGGTGTTGTGATAGTGTAGTAACAAGTATATATGTGTAGTATTGTCGAAAACTAGACTCTGGTGTTGTAGAATTTACAGACCGAATTTTATAACGCCGGCGGCTCCTCTCTGATGTCGCTCAGTTTCGCGGGAAACCGATGCCCCGAAGTCCCGCGAAACTGAGCGACATCAGAGAGGAGCCGCCGGCGCGTCGCGATGTCACCAAACCGATAATAAATCCACCTCCTTGTACACGCACACATAACACTTTATAAATGACGCTAACAACTTAGCTCGTTAGCATACGGTGAAGACGGACAGGTTTGTTTGGAAGTTCACGATCTTATAAGAAAACAACTGAGACGAGATGAAAAGTTCTTACAATATGTTGCTTTAACAAAGGAGGTTGAAAGAGACGAGTGACTGGATCACTAGTGTTTGACTAGATCATAAGTTAGTATTACTTCTGTAGATATACTGAGTCGTGTCGCCATAGCAACCGAGGCTAACAAGCTGCGCCGCACAGTTCGCAGACAGACGGAGACGTAAACAACAACGAGACATAGAAGTACAAATTGACAACTTTACAGAACGTGACACCGATTGTTCGAAGTTCGCATTTAAGAAATGCTTGATTTAAACAATAAAAAAAATGATACATGATCACATGTTTTCGATGCAAATATCGATATTTTTCCGATGTATCTGTCGTTGAGCGGGTTTTCGTTTTCATTGGCTCAGGTGTCCAGCGCCGTGGCGTCGCTGCAGCTGGCTGTGGCCGAGCTGGAGTCGGCCAACGTGGGCTTCGCTCTGCAGTACAGCAAGGAGGCCATGCTGGCGTCGGAGCGAGCGTTCTTCGACCCGTCGCTGCTCCACCTCCTCTACTTTCCCGACGACCAGAAGTTCGCCATCTACATCCCGCTCTTCCTGCCCATGTGCGTCCCCATCCTGCTGTCGCTGCTCAAGATCCTGTCCGAGGTTCGAAGGAGACGCCGGGAGCGACAGGCCAAGAAGGATTGAAGTTGAATCGTCCACGACTTTCGATGATTCACGGAGACTCGTCGTGTTTGAATGAAGGGCTGCTGTCGTCTCGCACTGTTCGCTTCACCATTTGAATGTTGGGAAAATATTATGTTTTTTTTAAGTTATTGAGAAATAAAGAGGTTTTAAGAATATTTCGCTGTGTGTTGCGTGTCTGGAAACGACACAAATACACTTTTCCTTTCATCATTTAAAAAAATAACTCACAAATATATACACTTTTCCTTTTATCTTTTTAAAAAAAAGCTCACAAATATACACTACCGATTACAAGTATACGTTTTTTTATTCTATATCCGACTATTCTTAACTTATTCATATTTGTATTAATACTTTTTTAAACACATTAATTCTATGCAATATTTAAAACATTTATTTATTATATTTATACTTTATTGCACTATTTTTAACTTATTCATATTTATACTTTTTTATATACATTCATTCTACACAATATTTAAAATATTATTTATTTATTATATGTATACTATATGCCACTATTTTTAACTTATTCATAGTTAATACTTTTTTTTATATACATTCATTCTATGCAATATTTAAAACATTTATTATTTTTATACTTTATTGCACTATTTTTAACTTGTTCATATTTATACATTTTTTAAATACACTCATTTATTAATACTGTTATACTATATTGCACTATTTTTAAGCTTATTCATATTTATACTTTTTTATATACATTAATTCTAGGCAATATTTAGAACATTATTTATTTATTACATTTATACTATATTTTTACTATTTTTAACTTATTCATATTTATACTTTTTTATATACATCCATTCTATGCAATATTTAAAACATTATTTATTTATTATATTTATACTTTTCCTTGATTTTCTGGAACTCCTGTTGTGTTATCAGTTTTATCTTGATCTTTAAAGTATATACTTTATTGAATATTGTTTTGATTGTTTAAGCGCTTTGTGACCGTGGTGTGGAAAAGCGCTATATAAATACAAATTACTTACTTACTATATTGCACTATTTTTCACTTATTCATATTTATACTTTTTTAAACACGTTAATTCTATGCAATATTTAAAACATTATTTATGTATTTATTATATTCATACTATATTGCACTATTTTTTAACTTTTTTCATATTTATACTTTTTTATAAACATTCATTCTATGCAATATTTAAAACATTATTTATTTATTATATTTATACTATATTGGACTATTTTTAACTTATTCATATTTATACTTTTTTTTATATACATTCATTCTTTGCAATATTTAAAACATAATTTATTCATTTATTATATTCATATTATATTGCACAGTTTTTAACTTATTCCTATTATACTTTTTTAAACACATTCATTCTATGCAATAATAAAAACATTATTTATTTATTTATTATATTAATACTATATTGCACTATTTTTAACTAATTCATATTTATACTTTTTTAAACACATTCATTCTAGGCAATATTTAAAACATTATTTATTTATTATATTTATACTATATTTATACTATTTTTTAACTAATTCATATTTATACTTTTTTAAACACATTCATTCTATGCAATATTTAAAACATTATTTATTTAATATATTTATACTATATTGCACTATTTTTAACTAATTCATATTTATACTTTTTTAAACACATTCATTCTATGCAATAATAAAAACATTATTTATTTATTTATTATATTCATACTATATTGCACTATGTTTAACTAATTCATATTTATACTTTTCTAAACACATTCATTCTATGCAATATTTAAAACATTATTTATTTAATATATTTATACTATATTGCACTATTTTTAACTTATTCATATTTAAACTTTTTTATATACATTCATTCTATTCTGGGTTTTTTAACGGTTGCCAAGCAACGACATTTTTCATTGCGGTGTTTTTTTCTATGCAATGACAGTAAATGATGTCTCAAGACTAATAAATCCAATAAATATTAAAATTAAATTCATGAAGTTAAAATAACTACAATTTTAAAATGGAATTCCGCAGCAGTTACACTCCCGCACTGTAGGTGGCGCCGCGCGCCTCTTCAACACCGAGTGGCGCTTAAAGCTTAGCGAATAAAGGGATGTGTCGCTTGGCGGAAAGTAGCACAGCTACCAAGTGTTAGCTTTGAGAGCGCCATTATTTTAAATCCTCTGCGGCTCCTGCGAAGATTCGGCGACATCTTACCTCCCGCTGCACGATCTTCACCTTTGACCGAAAACCGCGGTGTAATATCGTCTTTGTAACTCGCGAGCTTTTCCCGCTATTTACGCTGCTAGCCTCGAAGCTAAGCGAGCCTTGTGTGCATCATGTCTGCGGGTGTTGTTAGAGGACCCGCGGGGAGCAACGACTGTCGGATCTACGTGGGGAACCTGCCTCCGGACATACGGTCCAAGGACGTGGAGGATCTGTTCTACAAGTACGGCATGATCCGAGACATCGACCTGAAGAACCGACGAGGAGGACCGCCGTTTGCCTTTGTGCAGTTCGAGGATCCGAGGTGAAGAAAAAAAGCTGCTCTTTTGAGATGTTTCTCGCGAAAGTTGCGTTAAAACTCGTGCAAATGTTTTATAAAGTGTTTTTATTCTTGCTTTTTATTTGTTGTTGTTGCTGGTTTACTGTGGTTTTGTTGTAGGATTGTTTGTGTGAACCTCGTGGTCAGAACTCACCTAAACCTTTAGCAGTTTTACTATGTTTAGTTAGTTTCCTTTTATATTTACACTTAAAACACACTAAAATATAGTGAATTAAAGTTTGTTGTTGGAGATCAAGTGTGGATTTAAGTTAAAAAATCAATGTATTTTAAGTTTTTCTCTGGTATGTTAACAGGTAAGTTTTGGGCCGGTATTCAATCAGAAGTTTTAACTTAAATTCAAAACTCTCTTACGATACTATAGTAACAAGTATATATTTGCAGTATTGAGTATACACTCTGGTGTTGTAGTATATACAGACCACATGACTCTTGACAAAGTCGTAACTGCTTTCATTTTGTTTTTCAAACCGAAACCTTTTTAAAAGCTGCTGGAGTCGCTGTATCCTCTCGTCCTCAGCAATCATTCTTTTAGCTGCGGAGGAGATATTGAACGCTGCCATCTAGCGACCGGAAGTTTAATTGCAACAGAAAAAAGGATCAAATGCTGTGAATATTGACATGTTAATTGAAAATAATTAAAAAATATATATATATTTATTTATGTATAATATAAACCACAATTGAACTACAGTACAAATAAGATATGACTTTAATGCCACAAAAAAGATACAGTGTTGTGTAATATTGGTACTGTACTGTGAACTAAAGCACAAAAAGCTTAAACTCTTGATGGAAGTCGTAACGTTAAAAGCAACTGGGGAAGCCCGTATCCTCTTGTCCTCAGTTTTTGCCAGATTGTGTTCTTCCTTTAGCGTTGGAGAACATAAATACTGCTTCCATTTATTGGTTGGGAGTTAAATTGCAACAGAAAAATGAACAAATCTGTAAATATTTGCTCAACATTGACCATAGAAGGGACATTAAAACTATATTTGAAAGATAAACAAATGTATATCAATAATCGTGGGGGTGAACCCCGGATATTTAAGTGTTTTACCATTTTCTCACAGGGACGCAGAGGACGCCGTCTACGGCAGAGATGGTTACGACTACGACGGCTACAGACTGCGGGTGGAGTTTCCTCGCAGCGGGAGAGGAGGAGGAGGAGGCGGCGGAGGAGGAGGGGGTGGTGGAGGAGGAGGAGGAGGCGGCGGTGGAGGAGGCGTCGGATCGGCCGGACCCCCGAGAGGACGTTACGGACCCCCCTCGAGACGCTCGGAGCACAGGGTCGTCGTGTCCGGTGAGTTTAGAAGCGTGGGCGGTTCTTCTTCTTCTTGAGTTGTTGTGGTCTGATGTGTCCTGAAATTGTCGCCAGGTCTGCCACCTAGTGGAAGCTGGCAGGACTTGAAGGATCACATGCGGGAGGCGGGCGACGTTTGTTACGCCGACGTCAACCGTGACGGCAGTGGAGTCGTGGAGTTCGTTCGCAAAGAGGACATGACGTACGCCGTCAGGAAACTGGACAACACCAAGTTTCGCTCCCATGAGGTATTTACCCTACTTTTAAAAAATGTATATTTAAGACTGGATATTGTAGAAATTGCTGATAAATATTGCTTTATTTGTCCTGCAGTGGGTAAGTAAGTGGTTGTAGGATTAAACGGGAAATCCAAGTGTTTTTTTTAAGTTGTAATGAAGTGGATTTTGACGACCCCCGACCCCCGTCTGTCCAGGGCGAGACCTCCTACATCCGCGTGAAGACGGACGGGCCCCGCAGCCCGAGCTACGGTCGCTCCAGGAGCCGGAGCAGGAGTCGCAGCCGGAGCAAGAGCCGCTCACGCAGCTACTCGCCGCACCGCAGCCGAGGGTCTCCACGCTACTCCCCTCGCCGCTCTCGGTCCCGCTCCCGCTCTCGGTCCCGTTCTCGCACCTAGATCCAGCACCCGACCCCCCCCCCACCCCCCATGACCCCCCAAGAGTGATGCCGGTCCCTTCAGGAGCCACAGATGAAATTCCACAACGTCATCTGACAACAAAAAAAAATGCTACACCACACATCACTTGTTGCTCATCACCCTTTGTTTTTTTTCTTTGGTTGCAAGCTTTCATTTGCCATCCTTTTTTTCCCCCCTCTCTCTCTCTCTCTCTCCCTCCCTCCCCCTCTCTCTCCCCCGCCCCCCCATCACCATGTCTGCTGTACTGACTGTGCTTTAGCTGCTTTACTCTGTTTTTGTCCAAGAGACGTTTAGCTTTTTTTCCAAGGATACACAAATGTGCTCTGACTTTCTTTTGTGTCTCTCTGTAGAGATCAAAGAAACATGATAGGATGGGATCAGACGAGTCAGTTCAAATTAGGATTAACAGATGGAGGAGGAAGAGAAGGAGGATAATGGCACCCAATGGTATGATAGTTGTGCCTTGTCGATTGTAAAATCTGCTTCTGAAGGCTGTTGACTATTTCTTACATTGACAATGACGTGGTTTAAAAAAAAGTCTCCCAGTGGTGATGTCTGTGTGATTCTATGGAGAGCCAAAGGTTGCCCTCCATCGTCATACCCCAGCTTTACACCGTGAATGTTTTCTTTTGTCCTTGATTTGATATATAGATGTTTCTCTTTCTTTTTCTTTTTTTTTTTTTGTTATTAACATCTTTGTTAGATGAAGATATTTTTTAAACATGTGAAGGTGTGATTCTAACTCGCCTCCTTCTCTTTGGTTCTGCTGGTATTCTGAAGGTTTGGACTGGGCTCAGAGTCTACCCATTCCGGAGCCGGATCAGATTATGATTAGGCGTCAGGATGGATACATGGAGCAGGAATTCGGGATTTTCTTTTTTTTTTTTTTTACCAGGAGAGGATCTCAATTCAGGCCCCTGCCAACTTTAAAAAAAACGTCCAACTGGAAACAAAAGTTAGGAAGCGAATTGGCCCTTCAAAATGCAACCGCATGCAAGTTTTAAAAAGATTTTTTTTTTTTTTTAACCTAATAAAAAATGGCTGCGATCAAATCCAGGAGGAAGGCTGGGAGGTGCAGGACGGAGCCACACCAGTAAGGAGGGGTAAAAGGCGGGGGGGAGGAGGGGAAATGACTGATGTGGTATGTATCTTTTTTCTTAGGTCTCTTTTCATCAGTATGATCTTGTATCGTTAAGCTTTGTTCTCTTTTAATAAAAATATAACGTGAGTTAAACCTTTGTGTTTTATTGTTTCGCACGAGTACAGACTTGAATGTTCAATCTACTTTTATTAATGTCAAATATTAAGTTTATATTTTTTTTAATTGTTTTGCACATCACAAAATACAGACTTAAAGAATGTTCAATCTACTTGATTTATTTATGTAAAATATTTGGTTTATGTTTAAACTGTTCTGTTGTTTCTCACAACACAAAGTACAGATTTAAAGAATCTACTTGTTTTATTTAGTTTATACTTTTGTTAAACTGTTCTGTTCATTGTTCACACACAACACAGTGCAGACTTAAAGAATGTTCAATCTGCTTTTATATATGTGAAATATTAAGTTTAAATATTTTTTTATTTGTTAAACTGTTCTGTTTTTTCAGACACAAAGTACAGATTTAAAGAATCTACTTGTTTTATTTATGGAAAATATTAAGTTTATATATTTTTTAAACTGTTCTGTTTATTGTATACACACAACACAAAGTACAGACTTAAAGAATGTTCAATCTACTTGTTTTATTTATGCAAAATATTTGGTTTATGTTTTTAAAAAAACTTGTTAAACTTCTGTTGTTTCACACAACCCAAAGTAGAGTAGAATCTACTTATTTATTCAGAATATTTAGTTTATATTAAATAAATAAAAATCCAGTTAAATAAATGTTGCTTTCCCAAATCAAAACGTTTCAGTAATCTTTATTTTATGGTAATGACTCTTCTATTTTAATTTATTGTTTTTATTTATTTTCCGTAATGTCACCACCAAAAAGTTGTATTGGCAATAAAAGAAAAAACATTATATTATATATATTATAAGTCGCATAAAGAGGACGCCATCAACTCTGAATCTATAATTGAATATAAAATTTCTCTGATTAAAAGGTAAATATTAAAGAAGGAACAAACGCCACCATTTTAAACCTCCGGAAATACCTCAACGTAGAATAATTGTTCATATTTTTGCAAATCTTCAAGAATAAATTTAAGATAAACCCGCGACTCTCGTTATTCTGCACATGTTCAGAACAATTTAAAAAATATACATAAATACAATAAATACGTGAACGCAACCGCCCTTGGACGATGACGTCACCAGATTTATTTTTTTTTCTATCACGAGAATACTGATGGCCCAATCAATAACCGCGTTGCATTCTGGGCGGAAACAAGATGCGGTCGCCGTCCGCGAGTGGAAGACGCTCATCAGTGCGCGCGGCAGCCAATCAGATCGCAGCTGCGCGGTGAAGGAGGGGCGGGAGCCACAGCCGCGTGCTTCCATTAAAACAAGAACAATCGAGCGCAGAGATTCTCCCGCGAAGATCGTTCAACACTCGCACGTCAAGGTGAGTTTCTTCCATTTATCGTGCGATTCTTCACCGCCTAGTGATGCGTGTGCGCGCGATGTCAACAGGTGTTTATTTACCTGAGGTTTGGCGTCAACGTTGACATGATGGCGACCATGTTTCTGTCAAACTAACGTCAGATTTTCACCGTTTATTTCCCACTAAACGCAGTTGACTAGTCGCTCAACTCATCCTTGATGTAATACAACCTAGTGAGCGTTAACTAGCGAGGGTTAAATGAAGAAATGACGTGATTTGGATTTGAGTAAAAATAACGTTAAGAGATGATTAACTTTCGCGCCAACCTCTGTATCGACACTTGCGTTTTTTACCGCCGTTTTCAACGCGAGGTTCTTTAAGTCCTTCAGTTGTTCGTGGATGTCAAGTGCAGCCATGACGGGCTCAAATCTTGACCCAGCCCAGTGTTTGGAACCGACACTGCCACCTGCTGTTCCATCGAGCGCATTGCTATCAACGATTTTTTTTTCAAATGCTAAAAAAAGGCATACTTTTTCTTCTTTTTTTTTGTATAGATTAACTAGATCAAGGTCAGCAAGACGACTGAACGATTTGGCGATTTTTTATTTATTTAACTCTAATGGAGTTTGTATGTTCTCCCCGTGTTACGTGGGTTTACTCCGGACACTCCGGTTTCCTCCCACAGTCCAAAAACATACAGAAGTTAATCGAGAATTTGGGGAAATTGTCCGTAGGTATGAGTGTGTGTGTGAATGGTTGTCTGTCATTGTGTGCCCTGAGATGGACTGGTGTCCTGTCCAGGGTGTCCCCTGCCTCTCGCCCTATGATACTGGGATCCCCGGGATAAAGCGGTAGAAAATGAATGAAAATGTTTTTTTTTTTTTTGTAACGCTAGAAGTCGTTTACCAACACAAAATTTGATCAAATCAACATGTATATTAATTTAAAGAAAATATCTTTAATGTTTGACCTGTTAAAAATAAAAATAAAATGCTGTACAACTTGTGGAAATTACGATAATAAAGACTATACAAGTATCGCACAATGTTGAGTACAACACTTTAAAATAAAACTTGCTACACTAATGCTATATTTTTGTAAACACAGCAATTTTTAATACAAGCAAATTAATGTATTTAGATTTGTTTGTTTCTGGCGCCACCTAGTGTAGAGTCGGGGTACTTAGCATTAAAACTCCGGCGTTGATCTTCCAGTCGACCGCTCAAGATGTCTGACAAGAAAGCCGTGATCAAGAACGCCGACATGTCGGAGGAGATGCAGCAGGACGCGGTGGACTGCGCCTTGCAAGCCATGGAGAAGTACAACATCGAGAAGGACATCGCCGCGTACGTGAAGAAGGTACGTCTCCGCTCGTCCGTCCTTGACCTTCGACCCCCTTGAACCAGGTGTTTTTTCCCCCGCAGGAGTTCGACAAGAAGTACAACCCCACGTGGCACTGCATCGTGGGGAGGAACTTCGGCAGCTACGTGACGCACGAAACCAAACACTTCATCTACTTCTACCTCGGCCAGGTGGCCATCTTGCTCTTCAAGTCGGGCTGAGCCGCCGCCGCTGGGAACCTTTTTTTATTCGGCCTTTAACTTCTGTGTGTCGCTGTACTTTTTTGCTCTCTGACCTCCGCAGACATTCCTACCTCCTTGTGTTCTCTCTCTCCAAGACCTCCCCCCCGTTCATAGAAAGAAAAATCTCACTTGACTCTATTGATATTATTTTGAGTTTGTTGTATAACTTATTTTTTTCATGTCGTTCAGAAGAAAGATTAAAAAAAAAAAAAAAGCAACAGAAAAGTTTTTTGTTGAAATGCCTTAATTTTCAATTGTTCCAGCAGGAATGAAGCTGCTGACTGTTGCTCCTTAATAAACATGTATTTCAAAGTTGATTCCAAACTGCTTCGTGTTTTTTCTCAGTCGAGTCGTCGCTCGATTCTACGGTTGACAATCGTCCACTAGGTGGCAGTAAAGCGCACGTTTACAATTTGACCTCTGTGACTTTAAGATATTCCTTCATTGTTGAAAGTAAACGTTTGCACATCTAGAAAAAAAAGTGACTGATATAAAAAGGAGAGATTCAGGAAGAGAATGTTAGATTCAAACCTGTTTCTAAAAGTGTCTCAACAACAATCCAGGATGATTTTGTGCAGTGGATTCATGTTTTTACTTCTCACAGGAGTTGTGGCGTCAAATATTCATTTATTTAAGGTAAAAAAAAACTTTATTGATATGAAATTGTTTTTTTCCAATAGCCAGCAATTTTTCATAAATAATAATTTAAAAAAAATGAATGAAAAATAAAATAAGAACATAAAGGGAAAGAACAAGAGGACACAAATATTCTGCTGCAATTTTACATTTTCCTTTTGGTCTTGTAGCTGCTAATTTAAAAAAATTCGAAATCTGACTAAAACATGACTTAAATTACAGAAATATTTTTATTTTTATTCCCGATACGTTCCTTGTGTCGACAAAATGTAGCTTCAGGGTCAGAAACTAGTTTCTATCTGGAACTTTAAAAAAAATCCAAATTAAATTGGAATAAGACTTTGCAAAAGGTTGAGTTTGGGGAAAACAATTCAAAAGTAGAGTTAAATTTAGATTTTAACCATACATTCAATTACAAGTTTTATTTTATTGACGTTTCTACCTGTGAAGAGAGTTTTTGTAAAGATCACCAACTTGACCAACGAGATGACGAACGACGCCATTGACTTTGCTGTGGATGCGATGAATATGTTTGACGACAATGAAGACATCGCTGCGTACGTGAAGACGGTACGAAGATATATTAACATTTTCCACAAAATTCTGCGATCATAATCTTTTTTAATTCATGGCAGAAATTCCAGCGGAAGTACAACTCCAAGTGGGAGTGCATCGTCGGACGGGATTATGGCTCTGGCTTGTTATACAGAAGAGAATTTATTTACTTCTTCGTAGACGATTTACCATTTCGTCTGTTTAAATCATATTAAATCTTCCAGTCGAGACGAGAGGTGACGTCAGCCAGCATGTGGCGCAAAGATGTGATGTTTTAAGAAAAGAAAAATGGAGTAAAAATAAAGATGCATCAGTTAAAAACCATCATGGTGTTATATGTGTGATATTCATTAAGAATTACAAGATAAAAACAGTTATTAATAGCATACGTCGTATTTCTGGAAGTGAATCAATGCCACCAGAATATTGAAAGGTTGAATTCATTTCTATTATTTAATATTTGTTATATTTTAATTTCGATTATTCAGTATTTGTTATAGTTTAATTTTAATTATTCAGTATTTGTTATAGTTTAATTTTAATTATTCAGTATTTTTTTTAATTTGAAGCGTTTTAAATTCAATATAAATTTTAAAAAAATACGAAGCCTTTTAAGTTCAGCGTAACAGAGTCACCAGACCGAACCAAACGAGTACAGAGTTACTGGATCGTCATCACTGCTGCATCAGTTTAGATATTTACATGACAAAGTATTTAAACTTTGTTTTAACGTCTGGAGTTTAAACATGTTTGGATCCGTGAGTTTATGTCAGGCTTTGTATTTTTTAATATTGAATTTAATAGTTTAAAGTTTGAAATTCAAATATAACAAATATAGAATAATTGAAATTAAAATACAACAAATATTGAATAATTGAAATTAAAATACAACAAATATTGAATAATTGAAATTAAAATATAACAAATATTGAATATTTGAAATTAATTCAACCTTTCAATATTTGAAAAAATTAATTCAACCATTCAATATTCTGATGGCATTGATGTGCTTTCATACATATTGAGATTGTATTTAATATATATATATATATATATATATATATATATATATATATTTTTCATGCACAATGAAAGGTAAACAGCATCTATGGAACGATGGAGGTAGATTTTGTTCTTAATTATTCCATAAAAAGGTTGCCTAAATAAAAAAAAAAGAATAAAAAGTCTTGAATAATAATTAAAAAAAAAAAGTTTTTCACATCTATAGAAAAACAAAGACTTCAATTGATTTTTATTCAATGTTTAAGAGACGAAAATCAAACCCATAATATCAGAATCAGAAACTTTCATTGTCAGTAAACATAACATAGGATTATTTTTTGTTGTGGTGGCATTAAATAATACAATAATTAAATAAGATAGCACACAAAACAAACTTATTACATAATAATAATAATAATAATAATAATAATAATAATTACAAAACAATCTAATCTTAACTAATCTAATCTAAAAATATAACTTCAATTAAAGAAACTGTTTGAATTATAAACCCTTTTTAAAATGGACACATACTTTTATCTTTATTAAACCCACGTTGTTCTTTGGTTTTAGTTTTTGGGCTCCTTTTTTTATATATATATAATAATAATCAAACACATTTATCTAAATATAGAACTGCAGTTTAAGTTTAAAAAAAACTAAAACGGAATTCAACTGAGTCTCTAGCTTCACTAGTATCGTCCACTAGGTGGCAGTAAAGCGCACGTTGACAATAATGGCTGAATTCCACTTTGACCTCTGGGAGTTTAAGAAGATATTCCTTCATTGTTGAAAGTAAACGTTTGCGCATCTAGAAAAAAAGTGACTGATATAAAAGGAGAGATAGATTCAGGAAGAGAATGTTAGATTCAAACCTGTTTCTAAAAGTGTCTCAACAACAGGATGATTCTGTGCTCGTGCAGTGGATTCATGTTTTTACTTCTCACAGATGTCGTGTCGTCTGAAGCGGTAAATATTGTTTTATTTCTGCTGCAATTTTATTTTCCTTTGGTCCTGTGGCTGTTGATTTAAAATTATTTCATTAAAAATTCGAGAAATCTGTCTAAAACGTGACTTAAATCGCAGAAATATTTTTATTTTTATTCTAGAAACGTTCCTTGTGTCAACATGTAGCTTCAGGGTCAGAAACTAGTTTCTATCTGGAACTTTAAAAAAAATCCAAATTAAATTGGAATAAGACTTTGCAAAAGGTTGAGTTTGGGGGAAACACTTCAAAAGTAGAGTTAAATTTACATTTGAGTATCAACCATACATTAAATTACAAGTTATATTTTATTCTTGACGTCTGAAGAGAGTTGTGATGAAGACCTCGACCATGACTGACGAGATGACGAACGATGCCATTGATTGCTGTGGATGCGATGAATATGTTTGACGACAACGAAGACATCGCTGGACACGTGAAGACGGTACGACTTTTTTCGTTCACATTTTTTCCACTAAATTCTGCGATCATAATGTTTTTTATTCATGGCAGGAATTCCAACGGAAGTACAACTCCAAGTGGCAGTGCTTCATCGGACGGGTTTATAGCCATGTCTTCCCTCAGCATTTGTTTAATGTTTACTAGCACTCAGACGAAATGCGACGAGAGGTGACGTCAGCAAGCATGTGGCGCAAAGATGTGAAATTTTAAGAACATAAAAAATGGAGTAAAAATAAAGATGCATCAGTTAAAAACTATCATGGTGTTATATGTGTGATATTCATTAAGACGTACAAGATAAAAACAGTTATTTTCATGTCTTAGCAAGAAGGATCTGTCTCGTTCATACAAAACCCTGCAGTCAGAATTCTGAGCCGCTCTAGTAGAAGAACTCACATTTCTCCTTCAAACTCTTCACTGGCTGCCAGTTTCTTTCAGGATCATTTTAATATTCTGGTTCTTACTTTCAGATCTATTCATGGTCTGACCTTCCATCAGTGATCTGATCCAGACTTACACCCCAGCTCGGGCTCTGAGGTCTGTGGATCAGAATCTACTTATGGTTCCACGCACACGGCTCAGGACCAGAGGAGAGAAATCTTTTCAGGCTGTTGCTCCTAAGCTTTGGAACGATCTTCTCTCTCTTTGCTCTTGATGGATCTACTGACTCCTTTAAGAAACATCTGTGTTTGATGATCTACTGACTCCTTTAAGAAACATCTTAAGACGTTTCTATTTGTTCAGGCTTTTCCTTGATTTTCTGGAACTCCTGTTGTGTTCTCAGTATTATCTTGATCTTTAAAGTATATACTTTATTGAATATTGTTTTGATTGTTTAAGTGCTTTGTGACCCTGGTCTGGAAAAGCGCTATACAAATAAAAATTACTTACTTACTTACTTATTATTGGCATACGTCATATTGAGATTGTATTGAATACATGTGGTTAATTTAAAAAAAAGTTTTATGTTTTATTAGACTTTAGATTTTCTCTTATTGTCATTGCACAGAAAACACTGCAGTGAAACTGGCAACCAAATGTCGTTGCTTGGCAACTGTTAAAAACTCAGCAGAGTGATGTATATAAAAAAAAGGATATATATAAATATAAATAAGTTCAAAATATTGCATAAATAACGTTTAAATATTGCATAAAATAATTAATGTATATAAAAGTATAAATATAAATAAGTTAAAAAATAGTGCTAATATGTTATAAATAGAGTAAATACATACAATTTAAATAGTGAATAGCTCAAGTTATATTATTATTAATGTTATGTTACTTCAATAGAAAAAAACGACTTCAATTAATTGTTATTCAATGATTAAGAGACGAAAATCAAACCCATAATATCAGAATCAGAAACTCTTGGAAACGTTGTTCTTTGGGTTTATTTTTTTCGCTTCTTTTTTTTCCCTTTAATATAATTATAATTAAACACACGTATCTCTATATAGAACCGCAGTTTAAAAAAAAAAAAAATCTAAAACTAAAACAGATTATAAAGCGAGTCTCTAGCGTCACTGGTATCGTCCACTAGGTGGTAGTAAAGCGCACGTACAATTACGTTGAAAGAAGAAGAAGAAGCCAGTGACGTCACGAGAATCACTTCCGGGGTCCCGTGTACATCATGTCGTCTGACGCCGGGCTGATGCCGCCACCGGCTCCCGGTCGACGCGGTGATGGACCAGCCTTCCCTGCGGTGCCTCTGTCGGCGGAGGCGGCTCCGTTCACCCCGCTGGAGCCTCGCGGCGGCGGCGGCGGGTGGCGGAGCTCGGCTCCCTCCAGCGCCGAGCGCCAGTTCTCCCGGTGCGGGGCCAAACTCAGGGGCCTCCGGGCGGACCAGGAGCAGCTGAAGGAGGAACTCAACTCGCTCTTCGACCAGATCATCTCCGAGAACTTCAACACGAGCGCAGACCCGAGCATCAGCATCCGGCCGGAGGTGACCTTTGACATCTAACTTGACTCACCTGTAAACAGAGGCTCAGCTGACTCAGGAACGTCTCGGGGCTCCTCGTGAAGAGATGATGTAGAAAAATTAGGTCCTGCGAGACATTTAAACAATAATCCAAGAGTTTAATCTGTTTTAATCCATAATCCACTTGTTGCAGCCCAGTACCACACGATGATGAAAAAAGATGTAAACAATTGCATTGATTTTCTGACGTCATTTCCTCCTGGTGACTTTTTACTTTTTGTTTGTTTATCTAAAATAGGGCTGATTTCGAAAAATGTATTTATTTGTTTTAACATTGCGATTTAGTAAGTTAGTAAATTATATTTATAGAGCGCTTTTCAAGACCAGGGTCACAAAGCGCTTAAACAATCAAAACAATACTCACTAAAATATATACTTTAAAGGTCAAGATAACAACACAGGAGTTCCAGAAAATCAAGCTTCGAGTTTATTTCAGCATCAACTTTAAAATTATTTGGTTCTTACGTTCAGATGTACACTTTGAGCTTATACAAATATATTGTTCTGTAATAGTATACAAGTCATTGTAAGTAAGTAATTTGTATTTGTATAGCGCTTTTCCAGACCAGGGTCACAAAGAGCTTAAACAATCAAAACAATATTTATTAAAGTATACAGTATACTTTAAAGGTCAAGATAATACTGAGATTTGTATAGTATTATTAACGCAACATTCGAGATAATCTACATATTATACTTGGGTGTGTGTATTGACAAGAATCTGGCGATACTATACAGGGACAACAATACAATATATTGTAATATACTGTGGTACTGTAGGAACAACGAAGATATTTGTAGTATTGTCGAGTACTTGACTCTGATAACGACAAAGTCGGAACTGCTTTCATTTGTTTTCAAACCAAAATATATCCGAACATCGGCTTTAAAAGCTGCTGCAGTCACTGTATCCTCTCGTCCTCAGTCATCACCAGGATCTCGTGGGATTTCTTTTTTTTCTGTAACATGCTGCCATCTAGCGGCCAGAACTGTCGTTGTCAACACAAGATTCAACAAAAGGAATATTTGCATGTTTATTTAAAAAAAAAAAGAATTGTTTCATTTTACTCACACTTTAATGTTAGAATAATTGTTAATAAATAAATGATGAATTTAAACCTAAAAATGTAAATCAAATTGAAACATTAGTTGACTGATGCATACAATGATTTGAATAAAATATCTTTATTAAACCGTTGAACTTAACAATGCATTTTTTGTAAAAAAAAACAAACTTATATAACACAATACAATACAAACCAATGGATATTTAAACCTATTTGTGCAACTTTTAAATACAAGCAAATAATAAGGGGAACAAAAAAGTGGGTGTTTCGACTCTTTCTGCTCTTGTTTTTGCCGCCACCTACTGCATATTCGGTGTAAGCGTTTGTATTTTCTTATTTTTTTTAAAAACTTTTAAATAGAATTCTGTTAAATCTGTTGATTTGAACATAAAAATCAATATTTCTGTCTTCAATCATGACGCAGGAGGTCTGCCTGCTGCTCAAACATGCCAGTCGACTCGTGCCGCTGACCCAGGAGCACCTGCTGGTCAAACTGTGTCGTCTCATTCATAACCTGCTGAACCAACTCAAGGTAACGACCGCGTCGGTGACTGTTTTTTTTTAAAGATGATTTTCCTAAATCCTTCTGGTCCTCATCAAGGTCATCATGGACGAGCAGACTCTGGAGGTGCTCCTCAACTACATCATGAGCGCCCTGAGAGTGTGCAGCACGTGGACGCACGCCGGCGTCCTCCTGGCGCTCTCCACCGTCGTCTACGGGAACGGACCTCAGTGCCACCGGGTGAGTCCGGCGTGAACCCCGTTCTAAATACTAGTGGCTGAAATTCCACGTTTTTTTTTCCTCGCTAGTACCTCAGCGGGTTGCTCGGCGACGACGGGGTCCTGCTGCAGTACGGCGCCCCCTCTCAGCCGGACATGGAGCTAAAACACGTCGCTATCAAGTGTTTGGCTAACATTTGTCTCAGGTAAACATTTATGCAGAAGCTACTGTTGACTTTCTTTGCATCCTTGTTGCAAAAATATGTTTGTAACGTTAGGAATCTGACAAAAAAAAGAATAGAAATCAGTTATTTTACTTGTATACAAGTGAGAATAACACAGAGTTTACATGTCTGTCTCAGACATTTATGAATATATATCTTCGTCTCCGTTTCACAAGTCTTTAATTATCTTACTCCAAAGATTTGAACCAAACAAAAACTTGGATGAGTTATTATCCTCAAGGTTAAAGGTGGTTTTTACTCCTTCAGAGTCCGGTTCGAAGACATTTCTAATCCTCATTTTGAAAACACCAGCACTGGTACAATTGCACTAATAATGCCATTTGTGTTTAAGTAAATTTGATTAAAAAATGTAACCTCAGAAGTTTCCCTTCAATCTTAAGTTGTATTATATTGTATATGTCCATTT
Source organism: Callionymus lyra (assembly GCF_982586985.1). Classification (NCBI taxonomy): domain Eukaryota; kingdom Metazoa; phylum Chordata; class Actinopteri; order Syngnathiformes; family Callionymidae; genus Callionymus; species Callionymus lyra. The sequence goes on from NC_141831.1 coordinate 6,192,502, forward strand.
TATTTAAATTAAAGTATAAAAAAATGACGCATTCATTTGGTTTTACAATACTCCATTTTATTTAAGTTAAAGTATAAAAAATAATGCATTCATTTGACTTTAAAATACTCCATTTGATTAAAAAATGTAACCTCAGAAGTTTCCCTTCAATCTTAAGTTGTAACTTAATTTATCTGTAGACTTATTATCCATTAATCAACAAATAACTTCCTTATTTACACATTTAAAGAAGGAGTTTAAACTCACACAGCAACTAAAATCTTTTAGCAGTTAAGCTATAAACACAACTTTCTTTAACAGGAAGTTGAATTTGCGATATTTTCACGGGATAAACGTTAAAATTCTTCTTCTTGCGACAACCATCCGATCGGAACCTAAACCCGGACCTTAAATCTGACGCGTGTGTTTTTGAATTAAAAAAGACAAAATCTAAACATGTTGTCGTCACATTTTTCAGAATCCCTGGTCAGCCTCCTCTGGAGGACCAGTACAGAAGTGTCTGTTTCAAGGTCTTCCTGAAGACCCTGCAGACCCCGAAGACTCCCGACACCGACGAGCTCTTCTACTGTATGGTACGTTTATTTATACCACGGCGTCCACGTGTTGTAATGTATATTAAAGTGTGAGAATAATGGAAGTTTAGTATCATAGGAATATTCAATGATTACATTTAACATTCTAACTTTATTAATTTACTTAAATTATTTGAATATTGAAAGGAAGAATGTGTTCATTTATAATTAAACGTAAAAATTAAATGATAAAAAATAATATATAATATTCACATTACAATAATTAAAAAAATACATTTTATAAATCAAATATTGTTCCATTTGTAGTTTAGTTTAGTTTGTGGTTCAAAACTCGTTATAGAAATGTTGGTATAATAGTGTCACCAGACAAAAACAAATCGAAAATGCTTGATCTAAAATTTCAGCCAATCACATGATGTGCAGGCAATCACATGATGCTTCTTTTGGCATCATTTTAATCAAAATGTCAAACTTCATGTGTAAAAAAAAAAGCATTTATTTGGTTTTACACTACTCAATTTTATTTAAATTTAAGTATAAAAAATAATGGATTCATTTGGTTTTAAAATACTCCATTTTATTTAATTTAAAGTATAAAAAATAATGGATTCATTTGGTTTTAAAATACTCCATTTTATTTAAATTAAAGTATAAAAAATAATGGATTCATTTGGTTTTAAAATACTCAATTTTATTTAAATTAAAGTATAAAAAATAATGGATTCATTTGGTTTTAAAATACTCCATTTTATTTAAATTAAAGTATAAAAATAATGCATTAATTTGGTTTTAAAAGACTCAATTTTATTTCAATTTAAGTATAAAAAAAATAATGCATTCTTTTGGTTTTAAAATACTCCATTTTATTTAAATTAAAGTATAAAAAAATAATGCATTCATTTGGTTTTAAAATACTCAATTTTATTTAAATTAAAGTATAAAAAAAGAATGCATTCATTTGGTTTTAAAATACTACATTGTATTTAAATTAAAGTATAAAAAATAATGCATTCTTTTGGTTTTAAAATACTCAATTTTATTTAAATTAAAGTATAAAAAAAGAATGCATTAATTTGGTTTTAAAATACTACATTTTATTTAAATTAAAGTATAAAAAAATAATGCATTCATTTGGTTTTAAAATACTACATTTTATTTAAATTAAAGTATAAAAAATACATTGTTCAATATACAAAGTATTGAATTCAATTATTCAAGAAAATTATTGAAATAAAGATTAAAAGAAAAGTTTCAACATTTGAAATGTTAAATTGAATATTGTCACTGATTGACCACAAACACGTGTTCAGAATCCTCTCACCTGTGCAGGTGATCCAAGCTGCTCTGAAGGGTCTGCAATACTGTCTCTCCGGAGGAAAATGGAAGTTCGTGGCGGCGGATGAACTGGGTTTTCTTCTGGCCGCTCTGAAGGTACGTCACCGAACGTCACCGAAGCGGCTCCTTCACTTGCAAACCGTGGTGTTCTTCTTGCAGAGGCTCATGTTCCAGGGAGCTCCGGGCGTGAACGTGGACTGGGCGGACGTTCTTCACCCGGTTCCTCTCCCGCCGTACGAGGCTCGCTCCACCAACAAGACTGTGGAGGCACCAAAACAACCCGACGTGTCCAAAGCTTCTGCTGGACCTGCTAAACCTGTGAGAGGACGTTTTAAATCCATTTATTCACCTCATTTAATGGATGATTTTGTTCAGAACAAGAAGAGAAAGTCCAAAGGAAAGGCCAAGAAGACGAGTGAGGAGAGCACCAGGGAGGACGAGGACGACGGAGAAGGAACGTCCGAACCTCCTTTACGTTGTCCTCCTCTCACCCTGTCGCAGCCCTCCTTCTACCCCTCCTGGAAACTCAACACATCCGATTCTGAGTTCTCCGACCCAGAAGGGGGCGCTCAGGGCAAGTTGAGGTAGTCCTGGAGTCGCTGGACCCACGACTGATGGACACACTTCTTGACGTCTTACTGCCTTCTTCTCTAGACTGTACTACACCGGGATGAGGCAGGGGGCGCTGCACTGCCTCCTCGCCGTGGTCAAAGGTGTGGAGAAGAGGACTCTGTACGGATACTGGTCCTCCTTCATCCCGGACGCCCCCATAGTGGGTGGAACTCCTGCGCTCACTCTGCTCACAGTCGTCCTGAAGGATCCGTCACCGAAGGTACGACCGTGGAAGTGAACGAGTGAATTAATTTTAATAACTTTATTGTTTTTTTTAATTTATTTTAGTCATTTTAGTCATTACATTTTTAAAGATTTTTTTTGTGAACAATTGAATTAAATCATTTTTATTTTAAAAGGTTGAATCTTTTTATTTATTTATTTAAGGTTGAAATGATGCATTTTATTTTTACACATAATCTATTAAAATACATTTTAATTTAAATGTAATAGAAAAAATTCAGGGATAAAAATATTCAAGTCAATAATTTAAAATGAAAAGTTGACGTTAGTAAATCAAACATCTGCGATTGGTTGACATTATTATTATTATTATTATTATTATTTTTCAGCAGTAGCTCGGTACTCGTTTGGTAATGTCTGGTCATTTTTATACTGATTTTATAAAAGAAAAAGTATTCAATTTAGAAAATGTATTTTTAGATATTTGGAATAAGAATAACAAACTTTCTAAATTCAATATTTTTTTCATTTATAAAATCAATAGGAAAATATTGGTATAAGTGTGTCATAAGACATTAACAAACGAGCACAGAGCTACTTGATCAATCAAAGTTTCAACCTATAGAAAAATGTTTTAAATTTAATTTAATTTCAAAATTCAGAGATAAAAATATTCAAGTCAATCATTTAAAATGAAAAGTTGAGGTTAATAAATCAAACATCTGCGATTGGATGACATTTTTTAATGAAGTAGCTCGGTACTCGTTTGGTAATGTCTGGTCATTTTGATAGTGATTTTATAAATTAAAAAATATTGAATTTAGAACATTTATTTTTATATATTTGGAATAAAAATAACAAACTTTATAAATTCAATATTTTATTATTTATTTATCTGTAAAAATCAATATAAAAATGACCAGACATTATCAAACGAGCACCGAGCTACTTGATCAAAGTTGCAACCAATCGCAGATCTTTGATTTATTAACGTCAACTTTTCATTTAAAGTTATTGAATTACATTTTTTTTATCCCTGAATTTTGACACATTAAATATTTTCAAAATGAATAATTATTTGTTTTTAGAAATGGAGATTATTGGAAAAGAAATAGAAATTAATTCAATTATTTAAAAAGAAAATCAACTTAAGCTTTCAATATAGAAACGATAGAATAACATTTTTCATAAAACAAATGATCGTTTCATTGTACAAATAATTAGAGCTTTAAAAGTAGAGAAGAAAGACACTCATGAAATGTTAAATTCAACGCTAACTCTCTCCAGGTGCGCACCAGCGCTCTCCAGGTGTTGTCGTCGATCCTCGAGGGCTCCCGGCAGTTTCTGGGCGTCGCCGAAGACACGACGTCTCCACGGACGTCCTTCACGCCGTTCTCCTTCACGCTGGCGGCCACCATCCGAGAGCTGCATCGATCCCTCAACCTGGCTCTGTTGTCGGAAACTTCCCCGCAGACCCTCACTCAGGTCATAAAGGTACGTGGTGTAGGAAAGTATCAAGAGTGGAATATTACAATATTTATTTGTATGGACTCACTGGTGACAGTTGCTGAGAGGAGATCACTGGACAAACTACTGTCCATCATGATCATCGTCCTCTGAACACTGTCATCGGTGAGCAGAGAAGCATCCTCCCATGATGCAACACTAATAGACTCAGGGACTCATTCATTCCTCGGGCTATTAAATTGTACAATTCTGAGTTCGGGGGCAGGAGTGGAGTGAGAGTATCTGGATGTTCTGTTCTATGTTAGTCTTTGTATCCTTTGTTATTTTTCTTTGATCTATGTTCTTTATCTTTATCTTTAGACTTAGATTGTATCATCTTGTTCTTTCTCTTTGTTTCTCTTTGTTCTTGTTCTTATTTTATTTTATTTATTTTTTATGAAGAATTGCTGCATTTGCTGTGGCTATTGGAAAAAAACAAGAGACCTCCTGAGGGATCAATAAAGTTCTACCTAATCTAACCTATTTCACTATACTGAGCCCCGTAGCTGTTATTAATTAAAAATCTAATATTAACTTAATTGTGAAATGCAAATGAAGATTTATTGGCTACAGTTTTTCTTTAAAAGAAACTTTATATTTATAGTTTTTCTCACAATATTTCACGATATATCCTATTGTTGACCCTGTATCGTGATTTTTAACCAGGGCTGTTAACTGTCAAGAATGTGTTGATGCGTATCACGATAGTATTTACAGACCACATGACTCTTGACGAAGTTGTAACTGCTTTCATTTGTTTTCAAACCAAAATATGTCCAAACATCAGCTTTAAAAGCTGCTGGACTCACTGTATCCTCTCGTCCTCAGTCATCGCTGGGACCTCACAGGATTTCCATCTTCATGTTTGAAGCTAACTTATTTTGATACATTCTTTTAGCAGGTAAAATGACATTGCTAGCTACTACACCTAATGAACAGCAGGGGGCAGAAGCATTCTAGAGCTTTCTGGAGAAATATACAAGCAAAAACCGAGACAAATCTTTAACTAATTTGTGGATCCAGATGGTTATAAACCTAAAACCAACCCAAACTAGGGGTGTATTATCAAGAATTCGTTGATTACAGGGTCAACAATATGATATATTGTGACATATTACAAGGATATATGTGTAGTATTGTCTAGTACTTGACTCTGGTGTTGTGATAGTGTAGTAACAAGGATATGTGTGTAGTATTGTCCAGTACTTGACTCTGTTGTTGTGATAGTGTAGTAACAAGTATATATATGTAGTATTGTCCAGTACTTGACTCTGGTGTTGTGATAGTGTAGTAACAAGTATATATGTGTAGTATTGTCTAGTACTTGACTCTGGTGTTGTGATAGTGTAGTAACAAGTATATATGTGTAGTATTGTCTAGTACTTGACTCTGGTGTTGTGATAGTGTAGTAACAAGTATATATGTGTAGTATTGTCCAGTACTTGACTCTGGTGTTGTGATGGTGTAGTAACAAGTATATATGTGTAGTATTGTCCAGTACTTGACTCTGGTGTTGTGATAGTGTAGTAACAAGGATATATGTGTAGTATTGTTCAGTACTTGACTCTGGTGTTGTGATAGTGTAGTAACAAGTATATATGTGTAGTATTGTCCAGTACTTGACTCTGGTGTTGTGATAGTGTAGTAACAAGTATATATGTGTAGTATTGTCCAGTACTTGACTCTGGTGTTGTGATAGTGTAGTAACAAGTATATATGTGTAGTATTGTCTAGTACTTGACTCTGGTGTTGTGATAGTGTAGTAACAAGGATATATGTGTAGTATTGTCGAGTACTTGACTCTGGTGTTGTGATAGTGTAGTAACAAGGATATATGTGTAGTATTGTCGAGTACTTGACTCTGGTGTTGTTATAGTGTTTTAACAAGGATATATGTGTAGTATTGTCGAGTACTTGACTCTGGTGTTGTGATAGTGTAGTAACAAGTATATATGTGTAGTATTGTCCAGTACTTGACTCTGGTGTTGTGATAGTGTAGTAACAAGGATATATGTGTAGTATTGTCGAGTACTTGACTCTGGTGTTGTGATAGTGTAGTAACAAGGATATATGTGTAGTATTGTCGAGTACTTGACTCTGGTGTTGTGATAGTGTAGTAACAAGGATATATGTGTAGTATTGTCCAGTACTTGACTCTGGTGTTGTGATAGTGTAGTAACAAGTATATATGTGTAGTATTGTCGAGTACTTGACTCTGGTGTTGTGATAGTGTAGTAACAAGTATATATGTGTAGTATTGTCCAGTACTTGACTCTGGTGTTGTGATAGTGTAGTAACAAGGATATATGTGTAGTATTGTCCAGTACTTGACTCTGGTGTTGTGATAGTGTAGTAACAAGGATATATGTGTAGTATTGTCCAGTACTTGACTCTGGTGTTGTGATAGTGTAGTAACAAGTATATATGTGTAGTATTGTCTAGTACTTGACTCTGGTGTTGTGATAGTGTAGTAACAAGTATATATGTGTAGTATTGTCTAGTACTTGACTCTGGTGTTGTGATAGTGTAGTAACAAGTATATATGTGTAGTATTGTCTAGTACTTGACTCTGGTGTTGTGATAGTGTAGTAACAAGGATATATGTGTAGTATTGTCCAGTACTTGACTCTGGTGTTGTGATAGTGTAGTAACAAGTATATATGTGTAGTATTGTCTAGTACTTGACTCTGGTGTTGTGATAGTGTAGTAACAAGGATATATGTGTAGTATTGTCCAGTACTTGACTCTGGTGTTGTAGTATTTACAGACCACATGACTCTTGACGAAGTCGTAACTACTTTCATTTGTTTTCAAACCAAAATATGTCCAAACATCAGCTTTAAAAGCTGCCGGACTCACTGTATCCTCTCGTCCTCAGTGATCGTTCTTCCTTTAGCTGCGGAAGACATTCTACTGCTGCCATCTAGTGGGCGGAAGTTTAATTACAACACAAGCATAAACAAACCCTTTAAAATGAAAAATAATTTAGATGAACAATTAACATGCAATGAAAGTTAAATAAAATTCAAGCCATAAAATGGAAAAGATAAAAATTAAATCTGATTAGATTTAGGTAGAACTTTATGGATCCCTCAGGAGGTCTCTTTCAGGAAATTGTTTTTCCAATTAGAGAAAGCAATACAGACGATGATTCATAAAAATAAGAACAAGAACAAAGAGAAGAAAAAAAATGATACAATCTAAATCTAAAGATAAAGAACATGGATCAAAGAAAAATAATAAGACAAAGGATACAAAGACTAACATAGAATAGAATGTCAAGATACTTTCGCTCCAAAGTTTACGGTTAATTACAGTTAAAATGGTTGATTACGGTGAAGAAAAAAAAAGAACTGTTGTGATATTTAATTGTATTGATATTTTCTTACAACCCCATTCTCCACCGATCAAAATATCCACAGAATAATTAGTAATTAGTAAATGAGTTGAAGTGCTTCATGAAGTATTTATCAAACAAATCCTTTGATTGTCTCAACAAGTCAAACGTTGCTGTGTTTCAGTGTCTCGCTAACCTGGTGTCCAACGCTCCGTACCAGCGCCTCAGACCGGGTCTCCTGAGTCCACTCTGGAGGCAGATCTGCCCGTTCGTTCGCCACCGAGGTCAGTTCCGTCTCACACCACGAGTCTTAACCCGTCTTTATAACGTCTTCTCTCCAGACGTCAACGTGCGGGTGTCGGCGCTGACGCTGTACGGCGCCCTGGTGTCCACCCAAGCTCCTCTCCCCGAGGTGCAGCTCCTCCTCCAGCAGCCGGAGGGCGCCGGAGGGTCCCTGCCCCCCCAGGACTGCGCCCTCAGCTGGCGACAACGAGGCGCCGCATCGCCGTCCAAGCGCACGCCGAGCGCACGATCTCCCGCCGCGTCGCACACGCCCACCGGCGAGGGCGGCGGCGGCGTCTCGTCGCCGTGGCTGCTGCAGCTCTGCGTCGCCCTGGTGTCGCACCCCCGCGAGGAACACTCCGACAGCGAGGGAGCAGGAGGGGGCGCTCTAGAGCCGTCTCCTGTGCGCCTGGAGGCCCTGCAGGTGTGAGCTGTCAATCATGTGTGGAAGCGTGTCATGTTGTTGTTGTTTTTTATTTGGATGCAGGTTCTGTGTCTGCTGGTGAAAGGATACGTGTCTCTGGTGCCGTCGGGTCTCTCTGAGATCGGTCAGATGTGTGCCGGGTGTCTGGAGGAGAGCGACCCGTCCATACAGCATCACGGAGCCAAGGTCACCAGTTACCTTCAGTTCAAGTTACTTCAGACTAGTCATATTGATACTCTTTATTCATAGTTATGATATAACGACAACATTGGTCTCTAAATTGTTATGTGTTACAGCATGCAGCTAACAAGGTGAATAATATAGCATGTAGCTAATAAGGTTGATAATATAGCCGGTAGCTAATAAAGTTGCTAATATAGCATGTAGCTAATAAGGTTGATAATATATTATGTAGCTAACAGGGTTGATAATATAGCATGCATCTTGCAAGGTTGCTTATATATCATGCAGCCAAAAAAGTTGCTAATATAGCATGCATTTTACAAGGTTGCTAATATATCCTGCAGCCAAAAAGGTTGCTAAAATACCATGTCGCTAACAGGGTTGATAATATAGCATGCATCTTACAAGGTTGCTAATATAACATGCAGCTAATAAGGTTGCTAATATAACATGTAGCTTACATTGTTGATAGTGTAGCATGCAGCTAACAAGGTTGCTAATGTAGAATCATTGGTTGGCTAACAAGGTTGGTACTGTAGCATGCAGCTAACAAGGTTGCTAATATAGCATGTAGCTAACAGGGTTGCTATTATAGCATCCAGATAACAGTGTAGATAATATGGCATGTAGCTTACAAGGTTGATAATTTAGCATGTAGCTTACATAATATAGCAACCAGCTAACAAGGTTGCTAATATAGAATATAGCTAACAGGGTTGATAATGATGCATGCAGCTAACAAGGTTGATAATATACCATGCAGCTTACAATGTTGCTAATGTAGCATGCTTGGTTAGCTAACCAGCGTCATAATGTAGCATGCTAACCTAACAAGGTTGCCAAGGTAGCATGTTTAAGCTAACAAGGTTACTAATTTAGCATGTAGCTAACAAGGTTAATGATGTAGCATGATTGGTTATCCAACAAGTTTGCTAATAAAGCATACAGCTAACAATGTTGCTAATGTAGAATTTTCTAAATCTATAACACGAGAAGTAACTTGTCGAGGATCATATCCAGAGAAAATATCCTCAGTCTTACTTGCAGCAAATCTATGACGAGCCGTGAGTGTTTTAACAGGTTCTGAAGGAAGTAAAACATCTAATCGTTACTCTGATGATGATCTTCAGCTGCTGGAAGAACTGGGCACAGGGATCATCCAACAGTACCGGGCCGAGAGCGACATGCCCGAGAGCGCCCGGATCCCCGTCCCTCAGGTGAAGACCCCTCAGAGGAGACTCACCCGCCGTTCTGACCCGCGTCCGTCTCCAGGTGTCTCAGTTCTGGGCCGAGGTCCTGCGCGGTCCACTGAACCGGGCCCTGCAGAACGAGCAGCACCACATGCTGCAGAAGAGCGCCTGCGACGCCCTGTCCTCCATCCTGCCGCAGGCCTTCGCCCTCCTCCCCGTGAGTCGCCCCCCTGGCCCCTCAGGACCGGTCTTGGTTAGACCACATGTGTCTCCGTCTCCCTTCAGGACAAGACGCAGCTCATGTGCGTCACCATGGTGATGGGCCTGACCTACAGCGAGGACACGCTGGTGAAGAGGGCGGCGGTGCGGACGCTGGGCGTCTACATCCTGTTCCCTTGTCTCCGAGAGGTGAGAGGTCACGAGTTGAAGGGGCAAAGGTGAGGGTTTTTTTGGTCTCGCTTCAGCGTGTTCTTCTCGCGTCAGGACGTGATGTTCGTGGCCGACACGGCGAACACCATCTTGGCGGCGCTGGAGGATAAATCTCCAAACGTGCGCAGCAAGGCGGCGTGGTCGCTCGGGAACCTCACCGACTCGCTCATCATCAACAAGTGAGAGTCGTTTGATCGGGATTTGATTCTGCTGCGGCCAGAACATTATGACCGGCAGTGACCGTCGAGATAAATGACTTCATGAAAGGAGGTCAAACATTTACCCTTTTTATTCTTGATTGTTTTGCACAAATATATCAAGTAAAGTTTCTTCTAGTTTATTTAAAACATGTCGATGTTGAGCAAGTTCAACCCTTGTTATCTCAGGGTCAAGGTGACCCGAAAGCAAATGTGTTTGTGGTATCCCTTGTGTTATCTCAGGGTCAAGGTAACCCAAAAGCAAATGTGTTTGTCTCTCTTGGTGAACAAGGTCGTTCACCTTGACACAGAGACGACACAAGGGGATACCACAAACACATTTGTTTTAAGGTCAACTTGACCCAGAGACAACACAAGGGATACTACAAACTCATTTGTTTTCGGGTCACCTTGACCCAGAGACAACGCAAGGGATACTACAAACATTTGTTTTTGGGTCACCTTGACCCAGAGACAACACAAGGGATACCACAAACACATTTTCTTTCGGGTCACCTTGACCCGGAAAAAAACATCTCATGCATAATCATTTGTTTTTATTTAACGTTTCCATTGAACAACACATTTATTTATGTTTTATTTATTTTTTCTATAACGGATGAAGTAGAATCATTTGTCTCGAAGGAATTCAACTCATATTAATATTATTTTTCATATAGTCTTTAGTTTCATGTTATTTATTTATATAAAACGACCTTTAAAAAAATGTTTAATAAACATCTCACGCAAACTTTAATAAAAATTAGTTTTATTTAACATTTCCATGTTTGTTTTTTTTAATTATAATTTTCCTAAAATAAAACTAAATTCCAACATGAATTACACTGAAATACTTTTATTTGTAATGTTGAGCAACTTCTATAATTCATCATTTAGAAAATATTAATTTCTAAATGTTTTACACATAAATGAAAGTATGACCCTGGTCTAGATAACCATCACTGACCCTCATGTCTCAGGGAGAGCGTGGGCGCAGAGTTCCAGCAGGAGCTGTCGGACATGTTGCTGCTGAAGATGCTTCAAGCTGCTACCAGAGCCGCCGCCGACAAGGAGAAGGTTCTTCACCTGGAATTGTTTCTTTTAAGGTGAATAAAAGTAGCGGATTCTTACTTCTATTCTGACTTCCGTAGATTAAAAGTAACGCCATGCGAGCCCTGGGGAGTCTCCTCCACTTCCTGCGGGAGAGTCAGCTGACCAGGTCCGCCTTCCTGCGGCCGATAGAGGACGCCGTGAAGGCGCTCGTCCAGAACGTGCAGTCGGCGGCCATCATGAAGACGCGCTGGAACGCCTGCTACGCTCTCGGGAACGCCTTTCGGAACCCAGACCTGCCCCTGAGTGAGTTCATCGTACGGAAGTGAATCGGTGTCAGGTTTGCTACTATAGCATGCCGCTAACAAGGTTGCTACTATAGCATGCAGCTAACAAGGTTGCTACTATAGCATGCATCTAACAAGGTTGCTACTATAGCATGCAGCTAACAAGTTTGCTACTATAGCATGCAGCTAATAAGGTTGCTACTATAGCATGCAGCTAATAAGGTTGCTACTATAGCATGCAGCTAATAAGGTTGCTACTATAGCATGCAGCTAACAAGGTTGCTACTATAGCATGCAGCTAACAAGGTTGCTACTATAGCATGCAGCTAACAAGGTTGCTACTATAGCATGCAGCTAACAAGGTTGCTACTATAGCATGCAGCTAATAAGGTTGCTACTATAGCATGCAGCTAACAAGGTTGCTACTATAGCATGCAGCTAACAAGGTTGCTACTATAGCATCCATCTAACGAGGTTGCTACTGTAGCATGCAGCTAACAAGGTTGCTACTATAGCATGCAGCTAATAAGGTTGCTACTATAGCATGCAGCTAACAAGGTTGCTACTATAGCATGCAGCTAACAAGGTTGCTACTATAGCATCCATCTAATGAGGTTGCTACTATAGCAAGCAGCTAACAAGGTTGCTAATATAGCATGCAGCTAACAGGTTTGTTTATATAGCATTCAGCTAACGAGGTTGCTACTATAGCATCCATCTAACGAGGTTGCTACTATAGCAAGCAGCTAACAAGGTTGCTAATATAGCATGCAGCTAACAGGTTTGTTTATATAGCATTCAGCTAACAAGGTTGCTACTATAGCATGCATCTAACAAGATTGCTAATATAGCATGCAGCCAAAAAGGTTGCAAATATAGCATCCATCTAACGAGGTGGCTACTATATCATGCAGCTAACAAGGTTGCTAAGTTAGCATCCATCTGAACAAGGTTGCTAATATAGCATGCAGCTAACAAGGTTGCTAATATAGCATGCAGTTAACAAGGTTGCTACTATAGCATGCAGCTAACAGGGTTGCTACTATGGCATGCAGCTAACAAGGTTGCTAATATAGCATGCAGCTTACAAGGTTGCTAATATAGCATTCAGCTAACAAGCTTGCTAATGTAGTATGATTGATTAGCTAACCAGGTTGCAACTCGCTTAGAAAATCGAACTCTAAAAAATAACAATAAATAAATGAAAATATTTATTGTAAAAATATTTTTAAAAATTTAATTCAATTATTAAAAAAAAAAAAAAAAGAATTCAACCTTTTAATATACAAAATATTAAACGAATAATTCAATTCTACCAAAAATTGAATTGAAGTTTATTCCTTCAATATTTACTTTCACTGTGATTCTAAACGTCAACAAAAACGACATCACTTCCTGTCCCTCTCAGACTCGGCTCCCTGGGCCGACGACGCCTTCTCGGCGCTGTGCCACGTGGTCACCTCCTGCACCAACTTCAAGGTGAGGATCAAGTCGGCGGCGGCCCTCGCCGCGCCCACGCGCCGCCAGAGCTACGGGGACGGCGAGCGCTTCAGCCGCATCTGGCGTTCCTTAGCCAGAGCGTACGAGAACAGCAGGGACACCAACGACTTCCTGGAGTACTGCTACAGTGACAGCCTGAGGCACACCATCTCGCACGCCCTCCTGCACCTGCTGAGCGTCAGCCTCGCGCAGGACTTCGCCGTCCTGGCCCGGCTGCTGGACACGGAGGAGGGGCGGGGCATCAGGGAGCACCTGGTCAAGTACCTGAGGGCCGAGGGAGGAGGAGACGCCGAGAAGTACAACGGAGGAGACACCTTCAGTCCTCAGCAGAGGGTCACGGACGTGAGGCAGACCCTGGTCCGGCTGGAGGGTCTCGAGGCGGAGGGAGGAGCCGCGAACAAAGACCTGGTCGTCGGGTTCTTACGGGAGCTGCTGAAGTCGTGTGACGAGCTGTGAAGAGAAAGAAAACTCACTCAAGTCGCCGTGAACGCCTTTTTTTTATATATATAATCTTGAAATAATGGCACGATTAAAAGTCAAATTTTTGACCAACAGGACTATTTTTAGAAGAAATATTAATTTATTTTGTCTTCATAATAATTGATAATTAGAGTTGAGTGCAAATGATGAATTGATCGACACAGAATATTATTTACAACTATGTCAATAAAACATTTCTTTGGATTTACAAGATTATTTTTTAAAATATTGGTCCTAATGAAGATGTTCGTACTATCTTAGAAATCTGTTTTAATACTAATATTTAGTGACGTGTCGATGAAGCGTCATGAAACGGTGTCATTATCTTCAGAGTCCACTAGATGGTAGGGATGTGTCGATGAAGCTTCATGAAACGGTGTCATTATCTTCAGAGTCCACTAGATGGTAGTGATGTGTCGATGAAGCTTCATGAAACGGTGTCATTATCTTCAGAGTCCACTAGATGGTAGTGATGTGTCGATGAAGCTTCATGAAACGGTGTCATTATCTTCAGAGTCCACTAGATGGTAGTGATGTGTTGATGAAGCTTCATGAAACGGTGTCATTATCTTCAGAGTCCACTAGATGGTAGTGATGTGTCGATGAAGCTTCATGAAACCGTGTCATTATCTTCAAAGTCCACTAGATGGTAGTGATGTGTTGATGAAGCTTCATGAAACGGTGTCATTATCTTCGGAGTCCACTAGATGGTAGTAATGTGTCGATGAAGCTTCATGAAACGGTGTCATTATCTTCACAGTCCACTAGATGGTAGTGATGTGTCGATGAAGCTTCATGAAACCGTGTCATTATCTTAAAAGTCCACTAGATGGTAGTGATGTGTTGATGAAGCTTCATGAAATGGTGTCATTATCTTCGGAGTCCACTAGATGGTAGTGATGTGTTGATGAAGCTTCATGAAACAGTGTCATTATCTTCAGAGTCCACTAGATGGTAGTGATGTGTTGATGAAGCTTCATGAAACAGTGTCATTATCTTCAGAGTCCACTAGATGGTAGTGATGTGTCGATGAAGCTTCATGAAACCAAGTCATTATCTTCAAAGTCCACTAGATGGTAGTGATGTGTTGATGAAGCTTCATGAAACACTGTCATTATCTTCAGAGTCCACTAGATGGTAGTGATGTGTTGATGAAGCTTCATGAAACAGTGTCATTATCTTCAGAGTCCACTAGATGGTAGTGATGTGTTGATAAAGCTTCATGAAACGGTGTCATTATCTTCAGAGTCCACTAGATGGTAGTGATGTGTTGATGAAGCTTCATGAAACCGTGTCATTATCTTCAGAGTCCACTAGATGGTAGTGATGTGTTGATGAAGCTTCATGAAACAGTGTCATTATCTTCAGAGTCCACTAGAAGGCGTCTCTTGCTTTGAACTGTTCTAATGACACTTTTTTTTTTTTTAAAGATGGCGCCACCTACTGACCTCTAAACAACTTGACACTGTTTCATGAAGCTTCATCAGACCATCACTACAAATGTAAAAAAAAAACATGGTCCATGTGAAACAATATTTAGATACATTGATTACAGAATAACAGCTGCACATTAAGAACATGTTTATTCTCAGTATTGAACAAAATAAACGGGTGTAGAGGCATTCTAAAATAGAATAAAATAAATAAATACTACAATATTAGATAAGACAAGTGACTCCTATGATATATACATGCATATCAAAGATAAATAATTACATTAAAATGAATAATAAACACTTATTAAACAACTGAAGTGCTGGTCCTCGGATCTTTTAATCTCTCCTGCCTATATTGAAATAAGTCTTTAAAACCTAATAGAAAATATTCTTTAATGTAACGAAATTAAAATACATAAAAATTAAGATCATAATTCAACGCACTCTTAGGACGTTTTTTTATAAGATGGTTTATTAATGGTTTCAACAAGCAAGGTATTAATTCAACGTTATACTTATTATTATTACGAATTTTGTCACTACAAGTCATCCTTCACTTCTTCTTGTCTTTATTTATAATAATCATAAAATGAATAATTATTATTAATAATTTATAAACCTTATACTTATCCATCCAAAACAAACAAAACTGTAGTATATACATAAATAAACGTTTAATACTTTCTTAAATCGATTTAGCTTACAAAAAAAACACTTTCTCACGGTGACGCTGGGAGGCGGTAGTGAGCTCTGAGCCGGGTGACCCGGATGTTGATTGCTCATGTCTGGACGCGGTCGGAACACGCTGGTGCTGGAATGGACGCGTTCGAACTCTTCAGAAAGATCGGATCTGGAGCCAAGTTCGATTTGAAGAGGTTCGGACACGATGCGGCTCGATTTAAGGTAAACTGTAACCTTCTCTGGGACTCAAGACGCGTCCAGTGTCGACCGGAAGGGTACAAATAAAGTTAGCTACAAAGGAATCGATTGCTTTTCCTGAAACGTGTTTCGTAAGTTTTAATATTACGTGTTTTGTTTTGTTTTTCGTAGACGGTGAAGTGTCATGAAGCAGACCCCAATGTTTCTGTGTCTGCGATCGATTATTTTGGAACAAGGCAAACTAATGGAGCCCAGATAACGACGGAGAAGGATCTTCAGACAGGAAGTGACGACGAAGAAGATGAAGATGATGATGATGAAGATGATGAAGATGGAGGAGACAAGAGGAAGAAAGTGAATGATGGAGGCAAGAAAAGCAAACGACAAAAGACTAAACACGAGGACGGAGGAGGTAAAACTTCTACTTCTACTAAGTATTCTTAAATACATACAAATATACTTTGTATTTCCCCAGAGAGACCAAAGGGAAGCGGCATCACCTGGACGTCGTCTTCAGAGAAAAAGCTTCCAGAGACGGCGGACGAGGGGAAGGAGAAGACGTCGCTGAAGAGGCTCAAACATCTGCACCAGCAGAAGGTTGGTTCTGGAAGAAACATTCCCGGTCCCGGCGTCCCCGGCGGTGCTGACCCGTGTCGTCCGTGCGCTCGCAGGTCAACCGCGTCCGCGCTCAGAACCGCATCAACGTGCACGGAACCGACATGCCGGACCCCGTGTGCACGTTCCAGGAGCTGCAGACGGAGTACCGGCTGAACTCGCGGGTCCTTCAGAACCTGAAGGAGGCGGGTCTGGAGGCGCCGACGCCGATCCAGATGCAGGCGATACCGCTGATGATGCACGTGAGTCGTTGACGCGTCTCTAGGAGAAGATCCATGATATTGCAATATATTTAAATACTTATTTATTATATAATTACAATTAACATGGAAGTATTTACGGAATTTGGTCGTTTTCATGTTGCAATTAAACTTCTGGTCGCTAGATGGCAGCAAAAGGGAAAATAATAAAAATCCACAAGATCCCGGCGATGACTGGGGATGAGAGGATACAGTGAGTCCAGCAGCTTTTAAAGCTGATGTTTGGACATATTTTGGTTTGAAAACAAATGAAAGCAGTTACGACTTCGTCAAGAGTCATGTGGTCTGTAAATACTACAACACCAGAGTCAAGTACTGGACAATACTACACATACTGTATATCCTTGTTACTACACTATCACAACACCAGAGTCAAGTACTGGACAATTCTACACGTATATCCTTGTTACTACACTATCACAACACCAAAGTCAAGTACTGGACAATACTACACATATATACTTTTTACTACACTATCACAACACCAGAGTCAAGTACTGGGCAATACTACACATATATACTTGTTACTACACTATCACAACACCAGAGTCAAGTACTGGACAATACTGCACATATATACTTTTTACTACACTATCACAACACCAGAGTCAAGTACTGGGCAATACTACACATATATACTTGTTACTACACTATCACAACACCAGAGTCAAGTACTGGGCAATACTACACATATATACTTGTTACTACACTATCACAACACCAGAGTCAAGTACTGGGCAATACTACACATATATACTTGTTACTACACTATCACAACACCAGAGTCAAGTACTGGGCAATACTACACATATATACTTGTTACTACACTATCACAACACCAGAGTCAAGTACTGGGCAATACTACACATATATACTTGTTACTACACTATCACAACACCAGAGTCAAGTACTGGACAATACTGCACATATATACTTGTTACTACACTATCACAACACCAGAGTCAAGTACTGGACAATACTACACATATATACTTGTTACTACACTATCACAACACCAGAGTCAAGTACTGGATAATACTGCACATATATACTTGTTACTACACTATCACAACACCAGAGTCAAGTACTGGACAATACTACACATATATACTTGTTACTACACTATCACAACACCAGAGTCAAGTACTGGATAATACTGCACATATATACTTGTTACTACACTATCACAACACCAGAGTCAAGTACTGGACAATACTACACATATATACTTTTTACTACACTATCACAACACCAGAGTCAAGTACTGGACACTACTGCACATATATACTTGTTACTACACTATCACAACACCAGAGTCAAGTACTGGACAATACTACACATATATACTTGTTAGTACACTATCACAACACCAGAGTCAAGTACTCGACAATACTACACATATATACTTTTTACTACACTATCACAACACCAGAGTCAAGTACTGGGCAATACTACACATATATACTTGTTACTACACTATCACAACACCAGAGTCAAGTACTCGACAATACTACACATATATACTTTTTACTACACTATCACAACACCAGAGTCAAGTACTGGACAATACTACACATATATACTTGTTACTACACTATCACAACACCAGAGTCAAGTACTCCACAATACTACACATATAAACTTGTTACTACACTATATCAATATGTCGTATCGTTGACAGTGTATCATGATGCGTATCGTAAATTCAACTACTGTAGTGTATTATGAGCCAAACATAACAAGACGTTGTGCGACTATAGTTGTGCGTTTGTGTGCGTCAGGGACGGGAGCTGCTGGCTTGTGCGCCCACGGGATCAGGGAAGACTCTGGCGTTCTGTCTCCCCCTGCTGGCTCACCTGCAGCAGCCGGCCAACCTGGGCTTCCGGGCCCTGGTCATCTCACCGACCCGGGAGCTGGCCAATCAGGTGAGACCTCCTCCTCCTGGACTTCCTGTCGCGGACGCTAACGCCGCCAACATCCAGACCTACAGGGAGCTGCTGCGTTTGTCCGAGGGCGTCGGGTTTCGGGTCCACATCCTGGACAAGGTGTCGCTGGCCGTGAAGAAGTTCGGACCTCAGTCCAGCAAGAGATACGGTTCGAGTCCCGGGGTGTTTTTTTCGTTGATCCTTTCCTAACGTGGTCCTCCTGCAGATATTCTCATCAGTACTCCGAACAGACTCGTCTTCCTTCTCAAGGACGACCCTCCGGCCGTCGACCTCAGCAGGTACTGCACTCGTTTGTCACGGAAAATAGTATTTTGTGAATAATATTCCAATAAAATAACATTTATTATAACTTGTTTGTGGATCACCGGAGCCGTATAAGGAGCCGTCTTCTTAACCAACCCTCTCAGTAACGGTGACCTGGACTGCTCCCGTAATGCTTTGCCGCCCAGCCAACCTATCGTGGCTGCCGATGACCTTTTGACCTATAAGTAGAGTTTAAATAAAGTTAAGTAGCGACCGGTCAGCCGTCACTTAATAAAGCGGTGCGTAGCAAAGCATCATGGGAGTTCGCCGGTTTGTTGACACCATAAATAAGGTTTAAGTTCTGAAGTTTTTCAACCGTTGGACACAGAACGAGTACATCTTAAGAAGTTTTTATTTGTTCAGGCTCTTCCTTGATTTTCTGGAACTCCTGTTGTGTTATCAGTTTAATCTTGATCTTTAAAGTATATACTTTATTGAGTATTGTTTTGATTGTTTAAGCGCTTTGTGACCCTGGTCTGGAAAAGCGCTCTACAAATAAAAATGACTTACTTACTTACAAGAAGCTTTAATGTTCTTGACTCGATACGATGTACTTCAACACGTAGTACTGTGTGTGTTTATTTCCGGCTCAGCGTGGAGTGGCTGGTGGTGGACGAGTCCGACAAGCTCTTCGAAGACGGCAAGTCCGGCTTCCGGGAGCAGCTGGCGACCGTCTTCCTGTCCTGCTCCAGTCCGAGGGTGCGGCGAGCTTTCTTCAGCGCCACCTGCAGCACGGAGGTGGAACAATGGTGTCGCCTGAACCTGGACAACCTGGTGTCCGTCAACATCGGCCACAGGTGCGACTGAGAATATCTGTCATCAGAGAATTGTTGATTACTATTGATTATTATACTTTACTAATTTACTGATTCAATACTTGCTTTAATGAAAGGTTTTTTTTCTGAATAATTTTAATTAAAAAAGAATTTAGAAAATGTATTTTGGAATTATTAGAAAATCAAAAAGTCATTCATTTAGAAAATATTTAGAATTCTACAATTCAATTATTTCAAAATAAGAAAATATCAATTTAATCTAAAATAATTAAATTTAGAAACTTGAAAAAATATTTAAAATAAAATATCAAACACTACATGTAAAAAAAAAAAATCATTCATTTGAAAATATATAATTTTTGGCTTTTTATATGCAATTAAAAAAATGGTGGTATATTGGTGCCAAAATACCTGATTTTATTTTTACACATGTATTCTTATATTTTAATTTGACTAAATAAACAAACAAAAAATTCAATCACTTTAAATTCTTATAAAGTCACTATAAATATATTGGATCTATAAAACCAACAGTTTTATATTGAATTTTTAGTCTAGAAATGTTAATATTTTAAAATCAGAATATTAAATTCTGTGTGAAAAAAATATATATATATTTTTGAAAATATAACATGTATAATTCATTAAGCTGTCAATATAAAAAAAAGTGAATTTAATTATTCCAAAAATAATTAAATGCTAAAAATACATTTACTAAAAAAAAAAAAAAAGCATCATCATTTGAAATATTAAATTCACTCATTATTCTGACACTGATGTACTTCCAGGTACGACGACTAACTTGACTTGACTAGCTTGACCCGGCTAACTTGACCCAGCTAACTTGACCCGGCTAACTTGACCCGGCTGACCATGTGACTCGTTGCAGGAACGCGGCGGTGGAGACGGTGGACCAGGAGCTGCTGTTTGTCGGAAGTGAGAACGGGAAGCTGGTGGCCATGAGAGACCTGATCAAGAAGGTCTGGAGGAGACCAGGACCAGGACCACAACCGAACACACCTGGAGTCCAACTCTTTCTTCTGCTCTGCAGGGTTTCTTGCCTCCCATGCTGGTGTTCGTCCAGTCCATCGAGCGAGCGCGAGAACTCTTCCACGAGCTGGTCTACGAAGGCATCAACGTGGACGTGATCCACGCCGACCGCACGCAGCAGCAGGTTCGACACGAACATCTCTCAACTCGACGGCGCCTCAACTTCTTCTCTGGCTCTTCCAGCGCGACAACGTGGTCAACAGCTTCCGCTCGGGGAAGATCTGGGTTCTGATCTGCACGGCTCTGCTGGCGCGAGGCATCGACTTCAAGGGCGTCAACCTGGTGCTCAACTACGACTTCCCCACCAGCGCCGTGGAGTACGTCCACCGGATCGGTGAGTGAGGAATAATGATCGTACGTTATTAAATACATCGTAAATCGTACTTTTATGCAAAAATACCAGGACAGAGATGACACAGAATTTCGTTAGGAGATAAAAAAAAATCCTCTGGATCATGAATATTATTTAATGAAATCTCATTTTAAATCCTTTAATCTAGTTATTTATTTTATTTTTATTTTATTCATCCCATTTAATTTAATTTTCTGTTTTATTTCATTCAATTTTATTGACATTTTAAACTGTAATCGACACAAATACGTCCTGTGTGTGACAATAAACGTGTTCACATGTTTAGCCTCGAGACAAATGGACAAAAAGTAAACAAAAATGTATTTTTTTTAATTATATTTATTGTTTATATATATAATTAAATGGATTTTAACGCAAAACTGGATAAAATAACAATTAGAAGAGGATTTAAAAGGCTTATTTATACAGAGCGTCATGCTAAGCTAACGTTAGCATCCATAGTGTGGATTTATTAAATTAAAGTAAGTAAGTAATTTTTATTTGTATAGCGCTTTTCTAGACCAGGGTCACAAAGCGCTCAAACAATCAAAACAAACTCAGTCCAAATGAAAATGAACCTCTTTTGTACGACAAAAAGTGTTTTTTTATTTTAGAATCAGAATCAAAAACTTTTATTGCCAGCTTTGTAAACACGACTCGATTTAAAAATGAAATAAAAAGAGATTATTAAATAAAATGCAATACATTTAAATAAAAATAAGTTAAATGACCAAAAATAATGACTAATAATACAATTATTTTTGTTTTAAATTTAAGTTTTTGTAATCATTTTAACTCCATTAATGTTTGTCATGTATTAACATTTTGACACATTTCATTATAATTTATTTCATTCTATTTTATTAACAAAAAAAAAACTCCTGTGTTGCTTTTAAAAAAACGTTGCGATCAAAGGTTCTAATCCGTGTCTGACGTGTCGTTTGCTTCAGGGAGAACCGGGCGAGCCGGACATCAGGGTAAAGCCGTCACGTTCTTCACGGAGAACGACAAACCGCTGCTGAGAAGGTGACGTCGATGAAGAACTTAATCTGGTGAATCTATATTTATTTATTTTCCTTCACAGCATCGCTAACGTCATCAAGCAGGCGGGCTGTCCGGTGCCAGAGTACATGACGGGCTTCAAGAAGATCCACAGGTGAGTCTGGATCAGATCACTGATGGAAGGTCTGACCATGAATAGATCTGAAAGTAAGAACCAGAATTTTAAAATGATCCTGAAAGAAACTGGCAGCCTGCTAAAAGCAAAACTGGATAAAATAACAATCAAAAGAGGATTTAAAAGGGTTATTTATACAGAGCGTAATGCTAAGCTAACGTTAGCATCCGTACTGTGGATTTATTAAATGTATAAATATATAAGATATTCAACTCAGTCCTACAATACAACTTTGATGGCAGGTTTTGTAAACACGACTCGATTTAAAAATGAAATAAAAAGAGATTATTAAATAAAATGCAATACATTTAAATAAAAATAAGTTAAATGACCATAAATAATGAATAAAAATAAAATCATTTTGTTTTAAATTAAGTTTTTGTGATCTTTTTAACTCCATTAATGTTTGTCATGTATTAACATTTTCACACATTTCATTATAATTCATTTCATTCTATTTTATTACGACAAAGCGAAGCAGTTTTAAGGATAAGAGAAATGTGAGTTCTTCTACTAGAGCGGCTCAGAATTCTGGCTGCAGAGTTTTGTATGAACTGCAGGCGAGACACATCCTTCTTGTTTAGACATGAAATAAACTGTTACAATAGTATAAACGACACAAACGCGTGGATTATAAGATCCAGATCATGTTGTCGCATCATTTTTCCCGAGTTTAGAGATTTTCCTCAGTTGAAGGAAACTGTTTTTTCTTCGGTGTTGAACTACGTTTTCTGTTCAGCAAAGCCAAGCGGAGGCTGGAGAAGAAGCCGCCGAAGAGGAGCACCATCTCCACGACGCCGCACGTGGTGGTGAAGAAAGGTGGATGGAAGCTGCTGACGGAGAAGGACACGCAAGCTAAAGCGCCGAAGAGAGTGAGGAGGGAGAAGAAGAAGAACAAAGAGAAAGTGGAAGGAAAAAGTGCGAAGAAACCTCACGCGCCGGAAGCCAAGACGAAAAAGTAATTGTTACGATTATCTTGTATAGTATATAATAATTAACGTTGGTTCTTGTTCAAACAGGATGAAGAGGAAGAAGACAAAGAAAACGAAAGATGCATAAAGAACTTTTTTTCTGATCCCGTTGTTGACGTTCTAAATAAAAGTTTTATATATATATAAACAAACAAATGGTTGTTTTGTTATTGTACCTGCTTTTTATTGTATTGTGATTTTACTGTGAAGCAAACTTGAGTCTCTTGAAAGGCACTTTTAGGTAATTAAGTAATTTATATTTATAGAGCACTTTTCCAGACCAGGGTCACGAAGCGCTTAAACAATCAAAATAATACTCAATGAAATATATACTTTAAAGGTCAAGATAAGACCGAGAATAACGCAGGAAAATGTGTTATTGTTATTAAAACAAACTGGAAAACGAAGTTTAATATTGGAATATAAGATAGTTTCCGACTCCACTGATGCAAGTTTAATTTATTAAATTGCATGATTCTACTGCGAATAAAAGATTTGACACATTTTTCCATATTGGTCAATATGTCGTTTGTTTATCAAAAAAAAAATAAACCGCAACACAAACTATATAAAATAAAATGAACTGAAATATAAATAACTTAAATTAATTCTAAATTAAAATGGGTTCATACAAACAAGTATTTGTAAGTAAATTAGATTTAGAAAAAAAAGATCGTAAACGCATGAGAAGGAACACGCATGTGGCGTATGACGTTATGCGTGACGTTGTTCTCGCGAGAACCCGCCAAGATCTCGCCCCTGCGTTATACTGCGGAAAACCCCGTCAGGACTTCCTTTCCCCAACATGGCACCGAAGGTGAAGAAGGAAGGTACGACAAGCTCACAAATATCCACGAATAATGGCGTTAAATACGCCGTTAAAACATCACGAGTTCACTCAGTAGGAGCTTCTTGTTGGCGTGACTGAGAATCTCGACTTTATTACTCGTCAATGTTGGCGTTTATGGCTTAAAAGTGAGGCTCAGCGAGGGACGCTTTCCCCGGCATGTTGGCTAGAGCGTAATGCTAAGCTATCGTTAGCATCCGTAGTGTGGTTTTATTAAATGATTAAAAAAAATGTATATTTTTTTCGCGAGTTCGTGCGTTTATTGTTATAAGATATTTGTGGTTTAAATCTGTCGTGTTTCCAATGTATTCGTGTGTTTCAATGTATACAAAATACATAGGCGTCAAACGTGGTGGTTTGAGGGGAAAACGTGAGAAATATTTATTGAAAGTTTAAGTTTTTTAATTATGTCTCGATAATAAGTTAAGTTTGCATTATATACTTCAATTTACCTTTTTAGAATGTTGGTAACTGAACCGAACACACGTCATGTCACTAACAAATACTGTCGATGCAAAACTGGGTCAATAAAGTAACTATTAACGTGTTTTTAAACCTGATCTTGACAAGTTAATATGGTTTAATTCTGGATTAATACTCATTTACTGTTTGTTTCTGTCCCAGCTGTCCCGGCCAAGACCCAGGCCAAGTCAAAGGCTCTGAAGGCCAAGAAGGCTGTGTTGAAGGGTGTCCACAGCCAGAGGAAGAAGAAGATCAGGACTTCTCCGACCTTCCGTCGCCCCAAGACCCAGAGTCTCCGCAGACAGCCCAAGTACCCTCGCAAGAGTGCTCCTCGCAGGAACAAGTACGTGGACTTGACGCTTGTGTACTCTATGAACGTGTTTCCAGAGTATTACTTCATGACGTTCCTGACTATTGAGGGATACTTCTCCTGGGGTGGCTTTGTAGTTCAGCAACATAGTACTCAAACTTATGTTGTACAAAAACCTCAAATGGGTTTAAGAGAAGTAAATATAACCAGGATGACTGTAAGGAAGATGCACCGTTTATTTATTTTATCCAAGGGTTGTTGGTGCACTTTGATTTAAAAATAAAATACTTCTTGAACTGTGATTTATCGTTTACACCTGACAAATGTTCTGTGAAAATATATAATTACTAAACGACTAGATGTTCTTAAAAGTTGTAGCAACATGAAGAAACAAACAAAAAGTAAATTATTTGTACATGCAAAATAAAAAACCACAAACTATACAAAAAGAAAGCAGAATAAAAAACAACAAACCCTGTATTTTGGATTGGAGTTCAGGATTCAGTTCAGCCACATGTATACACAGGTATACATGCATTACATGTATACATGTAATGCATGTATAATATCTAAATGCTATAACATGAACATGATATAGTGTAATATACAAGCATATGCTAAATAAGTGTGAATACACATGATAAACATTATTACTATCATCACTGGTTCTCGCATGTCTTACTTGTACTACTTATACTAACAATTGTACCTATATTTAAACAGATTTATATTTGTACTTTGTTCCCTGCACACTTTATTTTGTAGATGTAACTGTATTGACCCCTGAAGGAAGTATTCTATCCCCAGGGGAATCGATAAAGTATCCATCTAGTTTTGGATTATTGGGGGGGTTTCAGTCATTTTGTGTTTTTCATTCGTTTATGTACAAATAAACACCTAAAAATCCGATGTTGTGTTTACGACACGAGCAAAAAAAAGTTTCTTATCCTGATCACACAGTTGCCGACAAAGTGAACACGAATCAATAATTGCATCAATGAACAAGAATGTACACAAGAATAAACTTGTTATTATGGTTTGATAAACCTAGTAAATTAATTAAAAATGGCTAAACATCAACTAATATGATTTAATAATGAACCAATATTAATATCATGTGCTGCAGATCAATGTTTTGAACCATTTTTGGTTGGTTTTGTGTTGTAATGTATATTAAAGTGTTTTAACATGAATGTGTAGCAAATATTCTGGTGCAAATGATGTTTTATGCGATCAAAGTATGAAATAATGTGATTCGACTCTTAACGACTGATGCACCAGAACTAGATCTTGATTAAAAATCCATCAGTGCTTTGAACGAGGACCTGAACCTTTCCGTCTCCTCCTCCCTCCAGGCTGGACCACTACGCCATCATCAAGTTCCCCTTGACGACGGAGTCGGCGATGAAGAAGATCGAGGACAACAACACTCTGGTGTTCATCGTGGACGTCAAGGCCAACAAGCATCAGATCAAGCACGCGGTGAAGAAACTGTACGACATCGACGTGGCCAAGGTCAACACGCTCATCAGGTGAGACCTCCTTAAAACGACCCCCCGACCCTGAACCCAAAGTCACGTTTCCTCTCGGTCCTCCAGGCCCGACGGCGAGAAGAAGGCGTACGTTCGCCTGGCGCCGGATTACGACGCGCTGGACGTCGCCAACAAGGTGAGTCGAGCGTCCTTGAGACTTGCAGGTTCAAAGGAACCTCTGATGCCTGTAAGAGATTCTCGCGCTCGAACCCTGGTGTCGTCTAACTTCCGCCTCTTGTTCGCAGATCGGCATCATCTAAGCCTGGCTTGAAGAGACGTGGAAAAATAAATATTTGTACAAACAAATACTCTTGTCTCGTAGTTTTTCTTCCACGCGTCGTTTATTGGGAATTAAAATCTTAGAGGTTGAATCACTAATGTACCGTATTTTCCGGACTATAGGTCCCAGTTTGTTTTTTTTCATAGTTTTGCCGGGGGTGCGGGTGGTCTGTGGATCAGAATTTCGATTCAATTTTATTTAAAGTGTCTTATCATAACAAAGTTATCTCAAGACACTATACAGTTGAAATAAGACTACAGTTGATTAAGGAAAAATAGATCCAGCAATTCAACAAAGGGCAAGAAACAAAACACTGTACAGTGAGCTGTCCAAGAATCTACTGATGGTTCCTGAACTTCAGGACCAGAGGAGTGAAATCCTTCCAGACTGTTGCTGCTAAGCTTTGGAACCATCTTCTCTCTCTTTGCTCTTAAAGATCTACTGACTCCTTCAAGAAACATCTCTGTGTTTGATGATCTACTGACTCCTTCAAGAAACATCTGTGTTTGATGATCTACTGACTCCTTCAAGAAACATCTCTGTGTTTGATGATCTACTGACTCCTTCAAGAAACATCTGTGTTTGATGATCTACTGACTCCTTCAAGAAACATCTCTGTGTTTGATGATCTACTGACTCCTTCAAGAAACATCTCTGTGTTTGATGATCTACTGACTCCTTCAAGAAACATCTGTGTTTGATGATCTACTGACTCCTTCAAGAAACATCTCTGTGTTTGATCTACTGACTCCTTCAAGAAACATCTCTGTTTGATCTACTGACTCCTTCAAGAAACATCTCTGTGTTTGATGATCTACTGACTCCTTCAAGAAACATCTGTGTTTGATGATCTACTGACTCCTTCAAGAAACATCTCTGTGTTTGATCTACTGACTCCTTCAAGAAACATCTTTGTTTGATGATCTACTGACTCCTTCAAGAAACATCTGTGTTTGATGATCTACTGACTCCTTCAAGAAACATCTCTGTGTTTGATCTACTGACTCCTTCAAGAAACATCTGTGTTTGATGATCTACTGACTCCTTCAAGAAACATCTGTGTTTGATGATCTACTGACTCCTTCAAGAAACATCTGTGTTTGATGATCTACTGACTCCTTCAAGAAACATCTGTGTTTGATGATCTACTGACTCCTTCAAGAAACATCTGTGTTTGATGATCTACTGACTCCTTCAAGAAACATCTGTGTTTGATGATCTACTGACTCCTTCAAGAAACATCTGTGTTTGATCTACTGACTCCTTCAAGAAACATCTGTGTTTGATGATCTACTGACTCCTTCAAAAAACATCTTAAGACGTTTCTATTTGTTCAGGCTTTTCCTTGATTTTCTGGAACTCCTGTTGTGTTATCAGTTTTATCTTGACCTTTAAAGTATATACTTTATTGAATATTGTTTTGATTGTTTAAGCGCTTTGTGACCCTGGTCTGGAAAAGCTCTTTATAAATAAAAATTACTTGCTTACTTACTAGTAAAGTCAGGAACCAACAGACCCAACTTTAATGATATGATACTCCTGGGTCTGTAATTGACTAGTTAAGTAAAAGGGGCGTGTTCAAAAAAATAGTGTGGAGTTCAATCAGTGACATTATGTGAAAGAAACAAGTTTCAATCAGGTGTTATTTAAGGATGAATCACATGTTGTCCATGCAATTCTCTGTGAAAACTGATGAAAGATGGGTCGTGACAAACATTGTTCAGAAGAAATGCTTTGATTAAGAAAGTTGACTGGAGGGGAAAATGTATAAAGTGCAGGAAATGATCGGCTGCTAAAATGATCTCCAATGCTTTAAAATGAAAAGACAAACCAGAGAGACGTGGAAGGAAACGTAAGACTACCATTGGAATGGACCGAAGGATGGTCAGGATGGCAAAGACTAAGCGAAGTGTCTGCTCCAGGGAGATCAGGTCTGAAGGTACCTGTGAGTGCTGTGACCATTAGAAGATCTTATGTGAGGATCATCTACAGCAAGAAGCCCCACTGTTGCAAAAAAAGACATGTGCTGAAGAGGATTGCATTTGCCAAACATCATGTCGACTGTTCTCTGGAGAAATGGAGAAACATTTTGTGGAAGAAAGTAAGATTGTTCTTTTGTCAGACGAGCCCCAAACACTGAAGCCAGAGCTCACTCTGAAGACCAGGACGCATCATATGTTTCTCTTACCTTGGTGTCGGGCCTTTATATCGCATACCAGGGATGATGGATCCATTTGGATCACAATACTTGAGGAGGTCATGCTGCCTGATGCCGAATGGGAAAATGAAATGGCCCCTGAAATGGGTGTTTCAACAGGACAATGACCCCAAACATACCAGTCAGGAGCCAAACCTTGGTTCCAGACCAACAACATTGAGGTCATGGAGTGGCCAGTCCAATCCTCAGACCTTAATCCAACTGAGCACTTGTGGTGTGACATAAAATTTGCTGTTTCTGAGGCAAAACCCAAAAAATGCAGAGGAATTGTGGGACCTGACCGCCTGACCGTGGAGGAGCAGCTCCTTCAGTGGCTCAGGCACCCCCAGTGTAGGACGGAGCGTTATAGAAGGTCCTTCATCCCAACTGGTGTCAGGATATTTAACTCTCTACTTTAAATATCCTGATGCTAATCCGTAGTGTGTTTTATTTTATTTTATTTTATTTTATTTTGTTAATAGTGTTAAATTTCTAATTTTTTAAGATCGTTTTTATTTTATTTTGTATTATCTCTTCTATTATTCTTTTTTCCCTGCACTTTATTTTTTTTTCTTCTCAACTATGCTGTTGTGAAAGTGTGTTTCCCCTCTGGGGATAAAGAGTTTCTATTCTATTCTAAGGTTGTCCTCCTGGGCTGGCTCACCTGTCCACAGGTGCCAGAGGTTGGTTGACTCCATGCAGCAGTTATCAAAAACAGGGGTTATTATCAACAAATATTAGTTAACTCATTGTCAGGATTGCTAAATGTTAATATTAGTTTATTTAGTAAATATTTGAGTTTGGAATGAGAAATGCTGACACTTGCTATTTTTTTGAACATAGAAATATCACATTTTCCTTCATATTCTGTAAAGTAATTAAATATTGATACTTTTTTCTTTATGATTTGTTGTGAAATACCATGTGCAGCGTTCCTAATGAAAGAAAATAAATAAGGATTTTCAGCTTTATTCACTTTTTTAAAAACACTATTATTTTGAACATAGCTGTACCAGGTTCTCAGTCGTGTAACGTAACGTACAATCATTCAGCCTGTTGTTGCCTATTTTTATTTTAAATTCTCTTTCAAGATGACACGTCTGTTCTTGGATCAAATCAATTTCCCCCAAAAATGCGACTTATGTTTTTTTTTCCTTTATTATGCATTTTATGTCTGGTGCGACCTGGAACATACAGCAGATAATAAAACGTTGGTCAACATCAAGCAGGACTAGTCCATGTCAGGTTGAAGATCTTCGTCCTAAAGCGCCAGCGGTTACGACAGGAAGGTTCGCACGGTGCCCTTGACCAGACCCCTGCAGATGGGACACTTGCGCAGCGAGGGCGCGCACTCCTTACACACCACCAGGTGTCCGCAGGGGATGAAGACGATGTTGACCTCCTTGTCCATGCACACCTTGCAGGTGCGCTCCTCCTGCAGCCTCCTCAGCTGCTCCTCCATGGGAAGATCTGCAGAGAGAGAGACGCACGTCCAGATGATCCCACTTTCTCACCGGGCGACGGATCAAAGACACGACAGGCAGAAAGAAAATAAAAATAGGTGTCAGGACAGAAAAGGAGTCTAAAGTGGAGCTGAAATGACTTGTACTTCTTGTCAAATTCCCCCCACAAATGTTTTGCAGCCACTTCCTGACCCGGTGGTCCTGACATTAAAGTCCCGGCAACATGATTCCCGGGCGTCTCTGGCTTCAGCTCGACTTTAAACGCGTCACAGTAGGAACGACGAGTCGCGACCCTTCATACCTGAGAGATCTTGGCTCGGTGACGCGGCTTCATTTGACTGGGCTGAGAATTCCAAACACAATGAGCAACAATTAGCTTCTTTTTTTTCTGTGCGTTTCCTCCACCATCACAACCACTCGTCTACAGTTTGACGGACTCAGCGATGAAGCGTTAGGTTTGAGGCCCAAAGATCTCAAGTATGGTTTAACTTATAACAAAAAAAACCACACAAACTGGTGACAAGTGCAGACGTAGACGTGTGGACAGTGAGGGGGGGGGGGGCGGGGGGGGTGACATAGGTACCCATGAGGTCTCGGAGCAGATGGACGTCGTTCTTCTGGATCCAGTTGCGGAAAACCTCGGCGGCGGCGTTTCCTTTGTTGAGGACGAGTTTGATCAGTCGAGCGGTTTGTTGCTGCGGAGACATCTGAGCCTGGAGGCCACTGTGTTCCTCTGCAGCTGTGAACCCACACGGGTAGTACTTCAGAGTATAGGAGCGACAAACGTGTAGTACTGAAGTATGCAAGAGTATAGGAGCGACAAACGTGTAGTACCAAAGTGTGTGAGAGTATAGAAGCGACAAGCGTTTAGTACTGAAGTATTTCAGAGTATAGAAGCGACAAGCGTTTAGTACTGAAGTATTTCAGAGTATAGAAGCGACAAGCGTTTAGTACTGAAGTATTTCAGAGTATAGGAGCGACAAACGTGTAGTACTGAAGTATGCGAGAGTAGAGGAGCGACAAACGTGTAGTACTGAAGTATTTCAGAGTATAGGAGCGACAAGCGTTTAGTACTGAAGTATTTCAGAGTACAGGAGCGGCAAACGTGTAGTACTGAAGTATTTCAGAGTATAGGAGCGACAAATGTGTAGTACCGAAGTGTGTGAGAGTATAGAAGCGACAAGCGTTTAGTACTGAAGTATTTCAGAGTATAGGAGCGACAAACGTGTAGTACCGAAGTGTGTGAGAGTATAGAAGCGACAAGCGTTTAGTACTGAAGTATTTCAGAATATAGAAGCGACAAGCGTTTAGTAATGAAGTATTTCAGAGTATAGGAGCGACAAACGTGTAGTACTGAAGTATTTCAGAGTATAGAAGCGACAAGCGTTTAGTACTGAAGTATTTCAGAGTATAGGAGCGACAAACGTGTAGTACTGAAGTATTTCAGAGTATAGAAGCGACAAGCATTTAGTACTGAAGTATTTCAGAATATAGAAGCGACAAGCGTTTAGTAATGAAGTATTTCAGAGTATAGGAGCGACAAACGTGTAGTACTGAAGTATTACAGAGTATAGAAGCGACAAGCGTTTAGTACTGAAGTATTTCAGAGTATAGGAGCGACAAACGTGTAGTACCGAAGTGTGTGAGAGTATAGAAGCGACAAGCGTTTAGTACTGAAGTATTTCAGAATATAGAAGCGACAAGCGTTTAGTAATGAAGTATTTCAGAGTATAGGAGCGACAAACGTGTAGTACTGAAGTATTTCAGAGTATAGAAGCGACAAGCGTTTAGTACTGAAGTATTTCAGAGTATAGGAGCGACAAACGTGTAGTACTGAAGTATTTCAGAGTATAGAAGCGACAAGCATTTAGTACTGAAGTATTTCAGAGTATAGAAGCGACAAGGGTTTAGTAATGAAGTATTTCAGAGTATAGCAGCGACAAACATGTAGTACTAAAGTATGCAAGAGTATAGAAGCGACAAGCGTTTAGTACTGAAGTATTTCAGAGTATAGGAGCGACAAACGTGTAGTACTGAAGTATGCGAGAGTAGAGGAGCGACAAACGTGTAGTACTGAAGTATGCAAGAGTACAGGAGCGACAAACGTGTAGTACTGAAGTATTTCAGAGTATAGGAGCGACAAGCGTTTAGTACTGAAGTATTTCAGAGTATAGGAGCGACAAACGTGTAGTACTGAAGTATTTCAGAGTACAGGAGCGACAAACGTGTAGTACTGAAGTATTTCAGAGTATAGGAGCGACAAGCGTTTAGTACTGAAGTATTTCAGAGTATAGGAGTGACAAGTGTTTAGTACTGAAGTATTTCAGAGTATAGGAGCGACAAACGCTTAGTACTGAAGTATGCGAGAGTATAGGAGCGACAAACGCTTAGTACTGAAGTATGCGAGAGTATAGGAGCGACAAACGTTTAGTACTGAAGTATGCGATAGTATAGGAGCGACAAACGCTTAGTACTGAAGTATGCGAGAGTATAGGAGCGACAAACGTGTAGTACTGAAGTATTTCAGAGTACAGGAGCGACAAACGTTTAGTACTGAAGTATGCGAGAGTATAGAAGCGACAAGCGTTTAGTACTGAAGTATGCGAGAGTATAGAAGCGACAAACGTGTAGTACTAAAGTATGTCAGAGTATAGGAGCAACAAACGTGTAGTACGTGAGAGTATAGAAGCGACAAGCGTTTAGTACTGAAGTATGCGAGAGTATAGGAGCGACAAACGTTTAGTACTGAAGTATGCGAGAGTATAGGAGCGACAAGCATTTAGTACTGAAGTATGCGAGAGTATAGGAACGACAAACGCTTAGTACTGAAGTATGCGAGAGTATAGGAGCGACAAACGCTTAGTACTGAAGTATGTGAGAGTATAGGAGCGACAAACGCTTAGTACTGAAGTATGCGAGAGTATAGAAGCGACATAGTATATGAAGAGTGGTTTTGTCTTGTGACAATATTACACAACATTTTTTATATTGAATTTAAACGAGTAGGAATTTGAAAATATTGAATTTTGAACATTTATTTTTGAAAATATTCAATTCTATGTTTTTTTTTTCTTTTTTTTAAACCAATTCAACCTCAAAAGTATTAAAATAATTGAATTTAATGCTTAAAAACACCTAAAGTTTAAAGTTCAATATTTGGACGGCACTGATCTACTTCCATAAAGAAGTCCTCCTCAAGGAAGCCCCGGCGTCTCCACACTCACACAAGACGCTCTGCTCCAGCAGGTGGTCCAGGACCGGCTCCACGCTCTTCAGCCTCTGGGTCAGAGCCGCCTGGTGCCTCTTGACGAACGTGAATCCATCTGAGTCACAACAAACCCGGCGTCAAACCAACAACCCGGCGAGTGCGTCCGGAGTCTCAGGTGTCACACCTGAGGCCATGGCTTCTGCCAGCATCTCTCGCTCCTCCTCCCTCTTCTGGTCCTCGGCGCTCAGCAGGTCCGAGACCAGCTCCTGCACCGTCCTGTAGTTCTCCCCGCTGGTCAGGATCTTGCCCTGGACCGTCTGCTTCACCAGGCTGCGGTCGAAGCCCATCTCCAGAGCCGACTTGATGACCGGGGTGTTCATCATGACGGCGTCCTCGGAGCGCTCGTCTCCCGGGCCCAGGTGGACCACTGTGGGGGGGTCGGGAGGAGGGGGGATCATCAAGACCACGAGGATGAGTCGTATGACACATTTTCACGAAAGCCACTCA
Organism: Callionymus lyra; assembly: GCF_982586985.1. Lineage (NCBI taxonomy): Eukaryota > Metazoa > Chordata > Actinopteri > Syngnathiformes > Callionymidae > Callionymus > Callionymus lyra. Next base: position 6,226,601 of record NC_141831.1, read on the forward strand.
CCGGGCGGATCCACAAACTCCCTGGCGGTGTTTTCTCCGGTGGTCAGAAGCTGCAGGGGAGCCAGAGTTAGACGTGGAACCTGAAGGTTCTGCGGAAAACTCACCTGCTCGAACAGTCGAGGGAAGCGAGCCTGGATCTGTTGCACGAACTCTTGACCCTTTTCCTGCAGCAAATACTCACATCTGCACACGAGACACTTCTTTAGGTTCAAGAATTACATCTGAAGTGAACACTTTTATTTTCGTCATCATTGTTTTTACAGTTTGTATTTCAGTCAAGTGTGTGGAAAAATAAAATGTTTTTTAATTTTAATTAACCTTCAATTATTTAAAGCGTTTGAGGATTTTTGTGTTGCAATTAAATTTCCAGCCTCTAGATGGCAGTAGCCATTACGTCAGCTTAAGGAACAATGAAATCCTGTGTACTGGCGATAACTGAGGACGAGAGGATACAGCGACTCAAGCAAAAGCTGATGTTTGGACATATTTTGGTTTGAAAACAAATGAAAGCAGTTACGACTTCATCAAGAGTCATGTGGTCTGTAAATACTACAACACCAGAGTCAAGTACTGGACAATACTACACATGTATACTTGTTACTACACTATCACAACACCAGAGTCAAGTACTGGACAATACTACACATATATACTTGTTACTACACTATCACAACACCAGAGTCAAGTACTGGACAATACTACACATATATACTTGTTACTACACTATCACAACACCAGAGTCAAGTACTGGACAATACTACACATATATACTTGTTACTACACTATCACAACACCAGAGTCAAGTACTGGACAATACTACACATGTATACTGTTACTACACTATCACAACACCAGAGTCAAGTACTGGACAATACTACACATATATACTTGTTACTACACTATCACAACACCAGAGTCAAGTACTGGACAATACTACACATATATACTTGTTACTACACTATCACAACACCAGAGTCAAGTACTGGACAATACTACACATATATACTTGTTACTACACTATCACAACACCAGAGTCAAGTACTGGACAATACTACACATATATACTTGTTACTACACTATCACAACACCAGAGTCAAGTACTGGACAATACTACACATATATACTTGTTACTACATTTTCACAACACCAGAGTCAAGTACTGGACAATACTACACATATATACTTGTTACTACACTATCACAACACCAGAGTCAAGTACTGGACAATACTACACATATATACTTGTTACTACACTATCACAACACCAGAGTCAAGTACTGGATAATACTACACATATATACTTGTTACTACACTATCACTGTACATCGTTTTGTTGACCCTGTAAAGTGATTCATCAGTTTTTTTAAACAAATAGTTAAATCTCGACAAAAAATCTGCGTCATCTTGTCTTTATCTCTGAAAAAGCGGGGCCAGGGGGCCACATGAGGCCCTTCAAAGTATTCATATACCAGACACTTAAACACTCCTCAAAACTAGTTCTGCTTCGGTGGTTCTGACTGTTCTTACCGCGGGAACCACTTGGCGTGTTCGACCCACGGGTCGTCTCCAGACTCCCAACACCGCAGACCTCCGTCGCAGCAGAAACACTTGACGTCGTCATTGCGACCTTTGAGGTGAACAAAGTACAGTTCGATGAATCACATTAAGTGCGGGAAAAATTTAAACATTTTAAACCTTTTTTTTTTTAAACACAGAACAATCAAAACAATCTTTGGGCAAAACCTCAATAACCTTTGTGCTACATGTTAAGCTAGCTACTCTTAATTAAGCTAATTGTTTTCATCATTAATTCTCTATAACCATGGTTCTACGAATGCGTACGACGCCCTCTGCTGGCCGTCACCATCGGTTACTTTGCGTGGTGACCCATGGCGACGGCTAGTAGAGGGCGAAGCACCCATGAGGTAGAATCCGTTTTGTTTTATGGTACCTGTGGAACGACAGGTTCGAGGACAGTTTGACGATGACCTCATTGAGAACGACCGTACGGCCCCGGGGCCACACTTCTGCGCTCGCTAGTGAGTAATGACGCTTTGGGCCACTAGATGGCACCGTCTGCTCTGCAATATCGAGCCTTTAAACAACCATTTAAACGATGCTTCGCTACATTAACGCATCACTAGTGCTTCAATAATTCCGCAACAAAACATCACGAGCTCCTGGGTTCTCACCGACGTAGTAGAACCCGGCTTTGGCGAGCTGGTCGGGCCGGACCGGGATGCGAGTGGGCCAGTTGACGAAGGTGAGCAGCCGCTCGTCGCTCTGCTGCATGGCCGGGTTGGAGACGTTGCTGAGAGCGAGGGCGGCTGCAGACAGTTGTGAGGAAGTCGTCGTCGTCGTCGTCGTCGCCGCCGCTGCTGAGGATGATGAAGATGAAGATGAAGATGCTCCGGTGGCTCCTGCCAGTGGAACGTTTTCGGCTCGATCGCCTCGAACGAAGCGACAGTTTGGATAATGTCTCTGATGCTCCGACACGGCTCTGTCGCCGGGCTCCCAGTTACACAACTGCAACAAACACACATATATACACAATTTAATATTTCAAGCTTTTGACATTTTGATTTTTTTTTTTTAAGCATTGAATAATATTTTTTTAAATAATTTGTATTTTGAAAGGTTGAATCTTTTTTTAATTTAAAAAAAATACAAATATAACTATTTTAATATTTTCAGAAATTCCATTTTCACCATGTCAGATTTAACTTAACTTTTAACAATAATTAAAAAATAAAAATGTCTAAATTCAATACTTTTTAATTGCTAGCCTTTTAAATTCAACATAGAATTATAAAAATTAATAGTTCCATCGTTTTGTATTGAATTGTTTTAAAAAAAATAAATAATTGAATTTAAAAATCTATTTATTTAACTATATATATATATATATATATATATATATATATATTCTTTTTACACATAGTTTGACTTCATATTTCCAAGAGTTCAAAAATGAAATTTCTAAATTCTCAATATAACTCAATACTATATATAACTCAATATAAAAAACTATAATATTGTAACCAGAGAATACAAAATGAGTCCAGAGCCACATGTGTTTCGACGTGGTCACGTGATCGTCCGCACGTCACCTGATTGGTTCCATCAGGACTCGTTTGGTAATGTCTGTTGACACGATTACACACTACCAGCATTTTTATATTGAATTTAAAACACTATCAATTTAAATAATATTGAATTGATTGTTTGAATTATGGGAAAATAAAACTATGAATGAAGTTTTGAGAACATTTACATTTTTTTTAAACTAAAATGTATACATTTTTAAACTAATTCATTAATTAAAAATAGAAATGATTTAATTAAATTATCTCAAATAATTAAAGGCCTTAAAAAAAACTCAAAGTTTCAACATTTTAAATGTTAAATTCAACCATTCAATATTAAAATGACTGATTTAGGTCCGTAGGAACCTTCTGGTCGACCCGGGACTCCCTCACCTGTCCGCCGCAGCTGAAACACGCCACCCGGTCTCCCTGGCCCAGGTAGTAGAAGCCGGCCCTGGAGAGCTCGGCAGGAGTGATGATGGAGAGGCTCCACGTCTGAAAGGAGTCCAGGCGGTCCTGCTCTCGGCGCATGGCCGGGTTGTGACACGTGGGCCTCTGGTGGGAGACGTCCTCCACCCCGCGGGAGGACAGTGGGCTGGACGGCGGCGGTGGGTTGAAGGCCATGTTCAAATACCCGACCGGCTCCTCGCCCGGACCTGCTGACGGGTTTGAAGGAGCGGCTGCTGGACCGGGGAGCTGGATTTGAAACAAGACGCTCACGTTTATAGGCGCGTGTACCGGTCCGAGAACCTGCCGATACGATCAGGGTTGTAAGAAAATATTGTCACACTTGAATATCAATAAACTATCAACAGTTCTTTTTCACGATAATAGTGCTGTTGAATATATATATATATATATATACACATATAACCTTTTTTACAATTATTTGTGTTGCAATTAAACTTCCGACCACTAGATAGCAGCAGTCGTTACGTCCTCTGCAACTCAAGAGGAGAAAGGAAATCCTGGCACCGACTGAGGACGAGAGGATACAGGAACTCCAGCAGCTTTTAAAGCTGATGTTTGGACATATTGTAGTTTCAAAACGGTACATCGTATCGAGGCATGTATGGTATCATCAGATTCTTGCCCATACACACCCCTAGATACAGGGTCAATATACGATATATCGTGATACAGTACTAACAAGTATATATGTTTAGTGAAGTTGACTCTTGACGAAGTCGTAACAGCTTTAATTTTTTTTCCAAACCAAAAATATGTCCAAACATCAGGTTTAAAAGCTGCTGGACTCACTGCATCCTCTTGTCCTCAGTCATCATTCTTCCTGTAGCTGCGGAGGACGTAATGACTGCTGCCATCTAGTGGTCAGGAGTTTAATTGCAACACAAAACTGTGTGAATATTTGAACGTTAACTGTAAATTTAAAAAACATATATTGTTTTTATCTGATAAAAAATTGCTAAGAAATGATATTATGATATTCTAACTATATTTTCTCAAACCCCTGACACCGTGTCGTTGCCGTGGCGAGCTCTTACTGGGATGGCGGGGGCGATGCGGAGCGGAGAGAAGGCCGAGTGAGAGGAGGAGAGCAGGTTCGCCGTGGACGGCAGACTTTGGATGAAGGAGCAGGAAGGAGAGAGTTGACGGTGTTTCTCTGAAGGACAGTCTCCAGACTGCCAACCGTCCGCCGTCACGTTGCACCTGAAGCACTGAACCCGGTCCCCGACGCCGGTGTAGAACCAGCCGGCCTTCGCCAGACTGCGCTCGCTGACGGCGGACGCCGGGAAGCGTGCGAAGGTGGAGATGCGGAAGAGCTCTGCAGAGAACCGGGGGGTCAAAGGTGAGACTGGAACCAAAAAGTGAAGTGATCGACTCGTTTACCTGAAGAGTTGTCGTACTGAAGGTCCGCCGGGGGCCCGTTACGACACAGACCCATCAGAAAAGAATTGTTCTTGAGCTGAACGAGAGTTTCCATTTTTTTTTTTTGGCTTTGTTTGTTTTGAGGTGAAAAGGGAAGATTGTCAAAGACAAACAAGATGTCTCTGAGGGGAGGAGAGGTTTGAGAAAACCCGACACACTTTCTCACACGGTGAAACTAAAACTAGCCAAACAACCTTCAAAAGTGACGACCTTTAAACCCTCAACTATGAACTTAAATATCTCTGGACCCCAGGAGTGAGGTCTCATCCTGGATCGACAGGCTTCACGTCCTCCTGCGAGTCCAACGCACAGACGGACGGAAACGCACTCGTTCTCTGACTCAACATATTGAAACTAAAACCACTTTCTTCACACATTCACTCGTCCACGGGGGTGTTTCATCTCAAACCCCTCCCCCCATCAGAGACATCTCATTCGGAGGCGTTTAAGGGGCCATTATCGTTTGGGAGGAAACCCGGCGGGAAATCTTGTTTCCTTTGGGAGGAAAAAACAAAAATCTTGCCGGAGCGAGTCGTCAGCAGATCCTGAAGAAAACAAAATATCAATTAATTCATTGAATATAGAAACATGTGTCGTTGGATCAACAGAATCTCCGTCTTACGCAGCATCTTAGTAGAAATATACTATCTTGCGTTATTTCAAATCTTTTACGGGACTTTCCAAGACCTTCATTTATTTGCTCATAACACAAGTAGTCATCTCCTGAAGTGTGGACACAGTCGAGCGGAGAAAGATCAATAAAAAATAAAGTTAATCTATAAACTTTAGTGTTTACTTGGGGGACAAAACACGTTTTTAATCCATTACAACACGATGAACCACACATTTTAAGCATCATTATCTTTCTTTTTACCTAATAAGCCTTTCCTATTTTTAAGATATATAATTATATACATGATTTTAAGGTTCATCGTTATTCTTAAAGTGTTGCTATTGTTTATAAATGGGATTAAACTTTGAATAAAATGTAAACAATAATAATAATAAAAATAATGTGTTTTCGACGGAAAGTTCCAAAAATATTAATTTCCAGTCGGGTTTTAACATAAAATAGAAGATTGAAATCTTTAATTTTATACTACACAAACAAAAGACCAGATGTTAAAGATTTTATTTCGCGTTAAATATCTTTATTTTTATTTTATTTACGTTAGTCTCGCCCTTTTTATCCACTCGTCGATATCCATTGGTTACGATTAAAAACATCTTATTTCACTCAAACATAATAACAACAGTTTGTAATCTTTGTACTAAAATGCAAACAAAGCTGTGGATAAATGTTAAATAAATAAAAAACAATAGCGACGCCTGTCAGTGAAAATGCTAACCGATGCTACAGCTAACGTGACAAACGACGACATAGTTTCGGGAACAGTTGTGATACGAGACATTTGGGAAAAATGCCCAAAGATTATTTTAAAAAAAAAGAAGAAACGAGACGATCATGAGTCATTTCCTTTCATAAACCACTCACTGAAAAATTCCGTGTGTCACTCGGAAAGTCCCTTAGCTTAGCGTTAGCCTGCGATCGTCCATCACTTCCGGTTTCCGTTTTACCATTTTACGATCTAAAGTAAAAAATGTGAATTTAGTTTAATTTTCTCCTCAAACGACCTTTAATATCTAACTTCAGCATGTTCGGTTTGACCTTTACACATGGTTGTGTGATCGCTTATCTACCGGGTTAAATAACAGCATCACAATAAGTTGTATTCGCGTAAAACGCGCAGGTAACGTCATAATAATATATATAATATATATAATAATTATACTTACAAAGCAGCGGGTGAAGCAGGATATTGGGTGTAAGACTGGGCTGCGTTTATATACTCTCCAGTAACGCCCACTTACACAATGACTTGTCATTACAAAAATGTGTAACATTTGCTTTAGTTAAAAAAAAAAAACCCAAACTCAATACTTTTCCTACATCCTTGTTAAAAATCCATCAGTCGTTCTTGTATTACTTGTATTATTCTTGTATTACTGAACATCCTAAAGTCGTCCATGAAGATATATATATATATATATATATATATATATATATATATATATATATATATACATATATATATATATATATATATATATATATATATATGTATATATATATATACACACGTTATTATACACTCAAATAAATTCGGTTTTCATTTCACTTTGCAAAGATCTGTTTTAATTGACAACACTAAAAACACGTGTCAGAAAGGTAATAAATAATAGATAATAATAATAATAATAATAAAGTAGAGACCCTTTAAGGAACGTTGTAGAATGACTTGTCTAAAAAAACAAAAACACAGGATCAGCTCCTCTGCATCTGAGACCATGGTTCCCAAACAGAAAAGGATGAAATTTTCTCTCCAAGTTTCGTTTTCTTCTAAGAATGTTCAAGTGCCTTGATTCGAAACGAGGGATGAATGGAAAGTGAAATCAGTCATGGTGACTGGATTCCCACTTAGACATGTTTTTGGATTGTTGAAATGTTCTTTTTATTATTATTATTATTATTATTATTATTATTATTATTATTATTATTATTATTATTATTATTATTATTATACTATTAGTATTTTTTAAAAATAATTAAATAAATAATGTCTCAATCTAAAGGTTTAATTTGTTTGTATTTAATCATTTCATTCTATACTTTCTATTTTGAAATGTTGAATAATTTTCTTTTAAATAGTTTATTTAATCATTTCTATTTTGAAAGGTTGTAATTTTTTTTTTAATACTTAAATTCAATAAATTCTATATTAAATAAGTTGTAATTCGTTTTATTTATACTTAAATTCAATAAATTCAATTTTAAATAAGTCGTAATTCGTTTTTTTATACTTAAATTCAATAAATTCAATATTAAATAAGTTGTAATTCGTTTTATTAAAACTTAAATTCAATAAATTCCATATTAAATGGGTTGAAATTAAAAAATAACAAATATTGAATAATTGAAATGAATTCAACCTTTCAATATTCTGATGGAATTGATTTACTTCCATACTGTTTTTATTTAAGTAAGTAAGTAAGTAATATATATTTATATAGCGCTTTTCGAGACCAGGGTCACAAAGCGCTTTAACAATCAAAACAATACTCAAAACAGTACATACTTCAAAGATCAAGACAACACCGAGAACAACACAGGAGTTCGAGAAATTCAAGGAAAAGCCTGAACAAATAGAAACGTCTTAAGATGTTTCTTAAAGGAGTCAGTAGACTCCATCAAGCGCAAAGAGAGAGGAAGATTGTTCCAAAGCTTAGGAGCAACAGCCTGAAAAGATTTCTCTCCTCTGGTCCTGAGCCGTGTGCGTGGAACCATAAGTAGATTCTGATCCACAGACCTCAGAGCCCGAGCTGGGGTGTAAGGCTGGATCAGATCAGTGATGTAAGGAGGAGCCTGACCATGAATAGCTCTGAAAGTAAGAACCAGAATTTTAAAGTTGATCCTGAAAGAAACTGGAAGCCAGTGAAGAGTTTTAAGGACCGGAGAAATGTGAGTTCTTCTACTAGAGCGGGTCAGAATTCTCGCTGCAGAGTTCTGAATCAACTGCAGGCGAGACACATCCTTCTTGTTAAGACATGAAAACAAACTGTTACAATAGTCCAGACGAGAAGAAACAAACGCATGGATTACAAGCTCCAGATCATGTTGTGACAGCATTTTCCTAAGTTTAGAGATTTTTCTCAGTTGAAGGAAACAGTTTCTGGTCAGTTTTCTACAGTGTTGAACAAGAGACATGTCTTTATCAAATACAACACCCAGGTTTCTCAGGCTCAGTTTGACAGACTGACCTAAGTCACCCAAGTACTGACTCAACCCTGGAATCGTATCATCAGGAGCAATCACCAGAGTTTCAGTTTTGTCCACATTAAGCTGTAAAGTGTTTTCACTCAGCCATTGTTTGATTTCTAGCAAACAATTGACTAAGCTGTTCAGCCTTTGGGGCTCAGTTGGGTCAAAAGAGCAGTAGAGCTGGATGTCATCAGCAAAAATGTGATAAGAAACATCTGGAAATCTCTGAATGATTTTACCAAGGGGAATCAAGTACAGCAAAAACAATAAAGGACCCAGAACAGAACCTTGAGGGACTCCACACAACAGATCTGCCGATTCAGACCTCATTTGATTGGCAGATACACTAAAACTGCGCCCAGAAAGGTAAGATGAGAACCATTCTAACACAGACCCAGACAGTCCCACTTCATCCCTTAGTCTTCTCAGCAGGATCTGGTGATCAACTGTGTCAAAGGCTGACGACAGATCCAACAGAACCAGAACAGTGAATTTACCAGAGTCAGCCGACATCATGATGTCACTGGACACTTTCAGTAAAGCTGTCTCCGTAGAGTGATGTTTACGGAAGCCAGACTGAAACTTCTCATGGATGTCGCTCTGATCCAAGAACAAAGACAGCTGCTCAGACACCACCTTCTCCAAGATCTTGGACAAGAAAGGGAGCTTAGAAATAGGCCTGAAATTACTGAGGTCAGTTGGGTCTAAGCCTGGTTTTTTGAGCAGAGGCTCCACAATGGCATGTTTAAATGCATTGGGAAAAACCCCTGTGGAAAGGGAGAGGTTCACCATATTGGTAACCCAGGGGCCAATTACATCAAATACTTTGATAAAAAGCCTACAAGGAAGGACGTCATCTGAGCAAGAGGAGGGTTTCATCTTGTTCACTAGTGCTGAAATATCACCCAAAGATACAGCAGAGAAGGATGACCAAGAGGAGGAGATGGGCTCAGAGACAGTAGGGGTTCCCAACAAAGGGGGAGAGATTTTCTCTTTAATCAATTTAATTTTGTCAATGAAAAATCTCAACAATGCATTGCTGTCAGCTTCACAGAAGACCGGCGTGATTTGAGGAGCAGGAGACACGAGAGAATTAATCGTGTCAAACAAAACTTTGGGGTTTTTCCTATTTGCTGCTACCAGTTTTCTGATGTAATCAGATCTAGCAGTTTCTACCATCTCATTGTAAGAAGTCAACAGATCCCTGAGGTGAAGTCTGTGCACCTCAAGTTTAGTAGACTTCCAGAGACGCTCAGTCTTTCGACAAAGTCTCTTCAGACTCAGGAGATCTTCATTTGTCCAAGGGCACCGTTTTTTCTGAATTTTCAAGTTCGATTTAACAGGTGCCACTTGATCTAGTATTTCAACACAATGATCAGTAAAACAGTGAATCAAACTGTCCACATCTGGACAGTCATCAAAGGAAAGACGGTCAAACATAGCAGAAAAACTGTCTGCAGTATCGGCTGAGATGACACGCCTCTGAGACCTAACTTTCAAAGGCTTAGGTTCAGGGATGAAGTCCAGGTTGAACAAGACAAGAGAATGATCACTCAGATGGACATCATGTACAGATACATTAGAAATGTTCAGGCCAAGAGTAAAAACTAAGTCTAAAATGTGGCCTTTTTGATGAGTGGGTTCAGAAACATGTTGCTCAAAATTAAAGGCTTCAGTTAAAGTTAAAAGTTCTTTAGCAGAACAAGATGTGACGTCATCAACATGAAGATTAAAGTCTCCAAGAATAAGAACAGATTCCATCTGAATAATGGAAGATAAGAAGTCACTAAAGTCTTTCAAGAACATCGCCGCAGGACCAGGCGGACGGTAGATTGACACACAATAGAAAGGTCTTGTAGAACCAACCAAGATCATCTGAGACTCAAAAGAAGTGAATTCCTGTGTCTGAATCACTTTGCAAGAACAACTCTCCCTAAAAACAGTAGCAAGACCTCCTCCACGACCAGAGAGGCGAGGCTTCCCCAGGACAGCGCTCCCTACTGGACAGAGTTCGTTCAGATGAATAAACTCTTCCTCTCTCTGCCAAGTCTCAGAAAGACATAATAAATCCAAATTAACTCTTGTGAAAAGATCATTAAGAATAAAGGATTTATTAGTAATGGAGCGAACATTAAGAAGTCCCACATTCAGCACCGATGACGTCACTGACGACGCCGCGTCACTGACAGGCGCGCAGAGCGGGATCTTTTGAAGCGAACAGCGGTCACGTGGGTACCAGCTGTCACTGAAGTTCAACTCGGTTGTAAAAGTCGAATTAAAGAGAGGAAATGAAAAAATCTTACCACCTTTCGTTGAGGTCTGGACAGACGGCAGCGCTGATGTGTCGTCACACACAGTGAGAGGGATGTCGATCAAACACCGGTGACGTTCGATGACGTCAGAGTTGTTCCGAGCGATCGCAACTGCACGTCTCATCCTGACCTGTACTCCAGCCCGACTCGATCCCTTGTGGAAATCGCCCGGTACTCGAGAGATCAAACGATATTCCACAGAGTCCGAGTCGATGAGAAGCGGAGCCGGAAACACGTTCACCGGACGTTGGTAACGGTCGCGAGTGAAGTCCTCCATCGACTCTCTGATGTTGAAAAGAGCATCACGATCATAGATCCGAGATGCTTGAGACATATCTTAAGTGATATGAGCATAATATCCGGACAAGTAGTCGTTAAAACGACTGTTTTTGGCAATTATTGCAGGAGCTCACGTTTCAAGCAGCCGATCAAAGGCTCACCGGAAGCGCGAAGTGAGCCTTGATGGTGATCAACCTCTGGCTCTCGGAACATTACAAGGGTCTTAGATGTGAACATTACAAGGGTCTTAGATGTGAACATTACAAGGGTCTTAGATGTGAAAACACAACGATAGTCTTTCCCAACCACACACCAGAACTCTCCGCTGTGTTCCAGAGAGATGTTAGTGATCACCAGGCTCGTGTCGGAGAGAAAGATTCTGTCTTCTTGTTCTTCATATACAAGTGATGTTCTTCCTTCAGTTCTCTTTGTCTTCATGAACCAGAAGATCTCATCAGGCTGTTTCCATTTGCCACCGATTTAACGCACTTGGCATTTTTTACTGACAAAACTTCATTTTGAAGAGAATAAACAACATTATCAACAAAGTTAAAGATGTTACAAATACATTAAAGAACCTCTTTGTTCTCCTTATCAAGCGTCGACACTGGATTCTCTGGAACATCTTTGTCTCTCATGTTACCAAGAGTTTCTGCTCGTAAATGTCAACTTTTCTGCCTTTTAACACTCGCGCTGAAAGGTCAACTTCCGGTTAAAGGTTTTCAAAATAATAGAACATGTAACAAAGTAAAAGCTTTCAAAATCCTTGTATTTTCAAGTGTAGAAATGTCAGAAAGATGAGAGACATTTAGAAACACTGTGTTCTCGTGTCAAACACATCATTATTGAAGCAGTCGGTTATGAGATCAGAAGGAGATTAAAAAGATTATTGACCTTGTTTTCTGGAGAAAATATTTGAAAAGAGAAGAGACATCAGTGAGAAACAGAACCAGACTGAGGAGCAGAAAGAAGGAAAACAGGAAGAAAGAAGTCAGAATAATATGTGACGTAAACTCATCGACTTCATCTCTACACAAAGAAAACTGGAGTCTTTTATTGGAGGTCAATGGTTGAACTTTATTGACACTGAAGAGGAAACAAGAGTCACAATGATTACAAACAAACAGTCAAAGAAAGATTCATCCAAACACTCGTGGATCATGTTGACGCCTCAGAGAGTCTCTGGCTGAACATCTGCTGACGCTGGAGACACTTCCAACATCTCCACTTCCTCCACAGATGCTGGGAGCTGCTCTCTCCTCCTGCTCCTCTGGACCACAACAACAACAACAACACACATCATGAAGATCACGACACTGAGCAGCACAGACCGCACTAGATGGTGATCAACCTCTGGCTCTCGGAACATTACAAGGGTCTTAGATGTGAACATTACAAGGGTCTTAGATGTGAACATTACAAGGGTCTTAGATGTGAAAACACAACGATAGTCTTTCCCAACCACACACCAGAACTCTCCGCTGTGTTCCAGAGAGATGTTAGTGATCACCAGGCTCGTGTCGGAGAGAAAGATTCTGTCTTCTTGTTCTTCATATACAAGTGATGTTCTTCCTTCAGTTCTCTTTGTCTTCATGAACCAGAAGATCTCATCAGGCTGTTTCCAGTCACACTGTAGAGTCACGTTCTCTCCTCCAGTGAAGAACACATCAGCAGGCGGGTCAGACTCAGGACACACAATCAGAAGGTAATAATCATACTGACCACTGCGATCACAGAGGTATTCACCTGTGTGGTTCAAGGTCAGTGATGGAAACATCAGAGTGTAGTTGTGACTCTCTTCATATTTCATCAATGAATTAATAATCCACCACACGTGTGGTTTGTTTCCACTGAAGTCAGAGCAGTTCAGCTCCAGACTCTCTCCCACCCACCTGTGAATGTAATTATGTTGTATAAAAACATCAAACTCCTTCAGTAGTTCACAGCTCTGATGGTTCTTCTCCAGACAGTAATAATAGACTGAATCAGAACTTATGTCAAACGTTACCAGAAGAGATGGTTTGTTCTTCACTTGCTGTAGTTTGTACATTGAAGATGTTTCATCATCGATTAAAGCTAATTCATAATTTCCTGTTATGTGGTTTAAATTACGTAAAGCCCACTGGACACTCTGGTTTGGTCCCACACCGTCACAGTTCAGCTCCAGTGTCTGTCCAACATAAGGGTAAAAGTCCTGACGTCTCATCTTTCTTCTGCCACAAACCAGGAGAGTGAAGTTCTTCTCGTGCATCACGTTGTTCTGGGTCCAGCACTGTTCTTGGTACTGACCCGAGTCTGAAACCTTCAGAGGGTCTGTTTTATAAGAAGCTTCTCTCTGAAGACTGGAGTCATGATGCTGTGAAGAGCTCCACAGAAGTTCCTTCTCCTCACCGATCCATCTTGAGATCAAGCAGACGTCATCAGCTGGTTTGTTCAGGAAGAAGTCATGAGGGTCTCCTTCCATCTTGAGGATCTCAGCGAGGATGTTGTTGGAGAAGAACGCCACCAGCAGCAGGATCAGTGCAGCCATGTCTTCGTCTGTGAGTGAGAGTCGACTCTGCTGCGACTTTATGATGTCAATCTCTTCACCACCAGCAGCTTCTCGTCTACGATTCTTGGAACTAGACCAGAACATCGAGAGGATGTTCTGCGGTCAACTTCCTGTCGGTTTCATCAGGTGTGAAGCTTCAACAGAAACTGTTGTGAAATCACATGATTCAAACTATTTTAATTCAATAAAACCATAATTATTGCTTCATTCCATTTACTTTTTCACTTTTATCAGTTAATTTTCTCAAAACCTGACATTTTTAAAAATATTAACATCATATTGTCATAGTTTAAAGCAGGGGTGGGCAGTTAAATTTCCTCTGGGGAAAATGAAACTGATGGGAAAATAACTTATTTCTCTTAATATGTTTTTTAATACATTAATTCAATAATTTATACATTGAAAGGTTTTAATTTGTTTTTTTTAATACTTTAATTGAATAATTTATTAATTGAAAGGTTTTAATTCGTTTTTTTTAATACTTTAATTGAATAATTTCTACATTGAAAGGTTTTAATTAGTTTTTTTAAATAATTGAAATGAATAATTTCTACATTGAAAGGTTTTAATTAGGTTTTTTTAATACTTTAATTCAATAATTTCTACATTGAAAGGTTTTAATTAGTTTTTTTAAATAATTGAATTGAATAATTTCTACATTGAAAGGTTTTAATTCGTTTTTTTAAATAATTGAATTGAATAATTTCTACATTGAAAGGTTTTAATTAGTTTTTTTTTAATACTTTAATTGAATAATTTCTACATTGAAAGGTTTTAATTAGTTTTTTTAAATAATTGAATTGAATAATTTCTACATTGAAAGGTTTTAATTAGTTTTTTAAATAATTGAATTGAATAATTTCTACATTGAAAGGTTTTAATTAGTTTTTTTTAATACTTTAATTGAATAATTTCTACATTGAAAGGTTTTAATTCGTTTTTTTTAATAATTGAATTGAATAATTTCTACATTGAAAGGTTTTAATTAGTTTTTTAAATAATTGAATTGAATAATTTCTACATTGAAAGGTTTTAATTAGTTTTTTTAAATAATTGAATTGAATAATTTCTACATTGAAAGGTTTTAATTAGTTTTTTAAATAATTGAATTGAATAATTTCTACATTGAAAGGTTTTAATTAGTTTTTTTTAATACTTTAATTGAATAATTTCTACATTGAAAGGTTTTAATTAGTTTTTTTTTAAAATACTTCAATTCAATAATTTCTACATTGAAAGGTTTTAATTAGTTTTTTTAATACTTAAATTGAATAATTTCTACATTGAAAGGTTTTAATTAGTTTTTTTTTTAAATACTTCAATTCAATAATTTCTACATTGAAAGGTTTTAGTTCGTTTTTTTAATACTTTAATTGAATAATTTCTACATTGAAAGGTTTTAATTAATTGTGTTTAATACTTTAATTGAATAATTTCTACATTGAAAGGTTTTAATTAGTTTTTTTTAATACTTTAATTGAATAATTTCTACATTGAAAGGTTTTAATTAGTTTTTTTTTAAAATACTTCAATTCAATAATTTCTACATTGAAAGGTTTTAATTAGTTTTTTTAATACTTAAATTGAATAATTTCTACATTGAAAGGTTTTAATTAGTTTTTTTTTTAAATACTTCAATTCAATAATTTCTACATTGAAAGGTTTTAGTTCGTTTTTTTAATACTTTAATTGAATAATTTCTACATTGAAAGGTTTTAATTAATTGTGTTTAATACTTTAATTGAATAATTTCTACATTGAAAGGTTGAATTGTTTTTTATAGAATAAATTAATATGAATTCGTTTTTTTTTTTTTTTATATAAAATGACTGAATTCTGCAATTTGAATGTTGTGGGAAAAAAAACAAATACTTTCCAATTTAATGTTTGTTTGTTTTTTACACATAGAGTTTGATATTCTGATTCCAATAATTGAAAAATAACGTTTCTAAAATTCAACATTTTTGAATTAAATTCCTAGCCTTTTTAAAATTCAATATAAAAACGTTGGTATAATAGAGTCACCAGACAAAACCAACAGAGCACCGAGCAACAAAATATCCACATCTTAAGAAAAAGTCAGAGGTTTGCGTATTTAAAAGTTTATTGACACAGAAACGTTTTTATAAAATGATAAAAGTGGGAGTAAAATGTAAAAATCTTATATAAAGCTCATGCTGATTGCCTTCAAACTCTGGTAATAACATAGTAACATATGGAGTGTCATGCATGCGGCGATAAATAACAACCCGACTAGGTAGTGTGTTGCGTTCGTGCAGGAGCGAGAAAAAAACAAAACAACCCTTCGTCGCACGCGTCACTCGGATATCATTAAAAAACTGGATCTAATTTCAATAGATGAGATAATTGACCTTGTTTTTTCTTTTTTAATGATTCACAAACCGTTTGTTAAAAAAAAGATTCAAACTCAGGTAGAAAAATAAAATCACAGCACAAACAATCCAGGAGTAAAAACAGAGTTAATACAGAAAAAAAAGTACTGATGTTGGCGGGAAGAAGTAAATGTTAGGCGGGAAAATGAACATCACGGCATCTGCTATTAGTACAAACAAGTGTTTGGTTTTTCTCGGGAAGATCCACTAGTTTGACTTTCTGTCGACACCCGTCGGTGTTGAGTCAGTATCGTAGCGTTGTCAGTGTGAGCGAGTCCTTCTCTTCCCAGCATTCACCCTCCATCTCCAACGACGTCGTCAGATATCGTCGGCTTCGGATCCATCGAGTCCATCTGCCGTCGCACTCCTGGGAAATATTGACTCACGAACGCTCGTAGAGAAGAAGCTAAAAACTTGATCTTTGCCCTAAAAAAAAACAACTAAAACCTTCTTTAAAAAAAAAAAAAAAACGTCTATTTATCTGTTTGAACTCCTGAAGAAAAAGCTCCTTAAATTGACGATAAAACGCTGATGTTTAGTGTTTTTAATTCATCATTATAAGTCAAAAGTAACAATAGTGAGGCTTAAAGCTTTTCTTCTAATACTGCTGCAGCTTTTTTTGTTGTTTTCGTTTTTTGGTCCGAGCGACGACACTAGTATCGTTGTTTCCTCTTCGTCTTCTATTTCTACAAGGCACTGCTGGTTTTTTTCTTCCACACAGAAGTTTTAATACTGCATAATATAATGGTCTGTAAAAGTCTGGGACTAAATAAGCATCTTTAGAAGAGGATTAGAAGTGGTGAGTGTCGTCGTAGAGTTTGATTGTAACCCTTGATTTTAAGAGTAGATTTGAAAAATAGATATAAATGCTCCGTCGTTAGTGTTTTGGATTACTTGGCTCGTTCAGTGTCAGGAGTCCATCACCGTCCGTCTATAGCCAAGTGAGCAGGCTGTCTCTGTCCATGTGAGACCCGGACAGCACCGTCTCCATGTCCATCAGGAGGTCCGAGCTCAGGCCTTCGGGGATGCAGGGCATCAGTTCGTCGCCCTCGGACATGGGCAGCACCGGCATGGAGTCCTGCAGGGCCATGGACGACTCGTTGGTGTCGCCTGGAGAGAAAACAAATGATCAAAAAGAAGCAGAAAATATTCTTTTTTTTTAGATGAAAGTCCACCATGATGTTCGTTGTTATTGATTTCTTAATGGATCGCTTGTGTTTCGGTTGCTCTACTGCGACATCTGGTGGTCAGTCAGAAGAACTCTTCAGACAAATATTTGTTATGGTAGTAACAACTATTTATTGAATTATTGATATGAATAATTGAGTTAAATCGTTTCTATATCGAAAGATTTTATTTATTTATAATATTTGAAAAAATATTTAAAAAAATCTAAATTAATTCTTAATTCGACATTATTATACCATTTATAAATATATCTGTAAACATTTAAACTTAACATTTTTCCATTCTTGGCCTTACTTAAGTTGAACCTCGGAACAGGCCTCAAAACTACATCTCCCAGAGATCTCTAGTAAAAACTAAAATGGCCGCCTGTCATGTTTCTGCTAAAGCAAAAGTTAATATTTGAGTTTGTGAAATGTAAAAGTAAAAGCACTCAAGTGTTAGTTTAATGTCGTCAATGAGTCTTTAATTAGTGTTTAATTCCAATGTGTAACCTTTGTTTATATCTTTAAAGGTTTTACGACCTGATTTACTGACGGAAAATACGAGAGGAAAATACATAAAAGCATTAATACTTTAAAAAACTATTTTAATCATTTAAATCTTGAAATCTTAATTTGTTTTTATTTAATTTAATATTTGTTTTGTTTAAGTTTTATTGTAAGATTGAATCAACATTTCTAAATCGTAAAATAAACTGAATTTAAAAGGCTAAGAATGAAAAAGATATTCGAATTATTGGAATTTGATTAATAATATAATAATAATAATAATAATTATACATTTTGTTTGTAGTGCACCATATATTTGAAGATCATCAGACTGTCTGCACAAATCGAATTTAATTAAAAAATAAACGAATATTCTAATAACATTATTGAAAGAAAATACATATTTAAGCTTTCAATATATCAATTATTCAAAATAAATATTAAAAGCTTAAAAAGCACCTTTAATTAAAAAATATATCAAAGTTTCAACATTTAAAATGTTAAATTCAATCATTAATTATTCCGATGATATTCTTTTATATGAATGAATCAACGGTTCAGTCTAGTTGCGCTGCAGCTACAGCGACATCTAGTGGCCACACAGCAGATCTCTACCAAATCGTCGCTTCTACTGCAAAACCCTTTGTTTTGATGTCACGAGCCTCCATTGAGGATCTGCAGGAGTCAGTGGTCATTACCGGTGTCCATGTGCTCCACGGAGCTCAGCATGTGGTCGGACGTGCGCGGCAAACTGCTGACGCTCAGACCGCTGTCGGTGCTCTCGTTACGAGAGTGAGCTCTGGACACACAACAACCGTCAACTCTGTTACGTCTCGTGACCCGGGTCCCGGGGCTCACCCGTTCAGCGTGGGTTCGTGGTTCTGGCTCCGGATTCTGACGTCCAGAGAGGGAACGTGAGCCTGCGTGTTCCTGTCGTGATCCATCCCACCGGGAATCTGGTTCCTCACCCCTGAGTCCTGCAGACCCGTGGAATCAAATCCTTTAAGAGTCTTAGACCATCTTGTCCAGGAGAGGACGTGATAGTTTGTGTCTTAAAATCACTCAAGAATAGATTGAAATTCTTCTTTTAGTTGATAATGAAACTAGAAACAGGTCAATGTCCATCTGGGTCCACAAATAACTTGAAGAATACTCTTTATTAAGGAGTTTTAGCTTCTCCTACCTGAACACATGTTTTTTTACGCTTAAACATTATTATAAAATGTGTAAATTATTCAATTGAACATTCATTTAATTGCTAAGAATAAATAATCAAATACATTCAAATCATTTAAATTGAATGAAATGGAATTAATTAAATTAAGTAAAGATTGAATACATTAAGAAATAATAATTATAATGAATAAAATGTGGTTTAAGGGGACGTTTTTAAATTAAATGAAATTCAATGAAATTCAATTTTAAACACAAGGTTGAAGAGTCAATTTGTCACGTTGACCTCTGACCTGTGGAGGAATAAAATAAAATAAATTAAAATTTTAAACAAGAGTTGGAAGAGTCTAAAGGTCAAGTTGACCTCTGACCTATGTAGGAATAAAATAAAATAAAAAACACAAGTTGGAATATTCTAAAGGTCACACTGACCTCTGACTTGTGGTGGAGTAAAATAAAATAAAATAACATTTTAAACACAAGTTTTAAGAGTGTATTTGTCACGATAACCTCTGACCTGTGAAAGATTAAAATAAAATAAAAAAAATGAATACAATTTAATTTAATTTAATTTAAAAACTCAAGTTTGAAGAGTCTGAAGGTCACATTGACCTCTGACCTGTGGTGGAAGCTGCATCTGTTGTTTGCACCTCAGCCGCTCCTTGTCTTGTCGCTGCTGCATGGCCATGTTGAGCAGCCCCGGGTTCAACTTCTGGGCTACAACACAAACACACAAACAAAATGCCAACATTATAAAACACACAAAGAAAACAACAACACAAAAACCTCCACAAAATAACAACAACAGTAGAACAACATTTGAGATCTGCGTTGTTCTAGCGATGGCTGAGCAACGTGTGATTGTCAAGTCTGTAGACACAAATTTGATGCTACCTAGACGCGGGTCGACCCATGAGGTGTTCTTATTTATGTGATCGATGTAGAACACCTCTCCGTCCGCGGACACCGCCTGCTCCCAGCCTTCAGGCAGAGGACCTGAGTGTCAGTGAAAGTACACAGTGAGGAAGCCATGAAAGAACTGGACGTTTGAGTTCAAGATCAAGAAGCTAGCGCGCCTTTCTTTAGCGTTTCCGCGCGATGCTAGCTGAGAGGACGCGTTAACGTGCTCGATGTTGACGTATTTAGAGATGGACAATTCACCGCTTTGTCATTTCAATTGATATTTTACACTTTAGCTACAAGGCTAATATTTGCTAATGTTTGCTAATGTTTAATAATATTTGCTAATGTTTACAATTTTTTTCTAATGTTCACTTATGTTTATTAATGTTTGCTAATGTTTGCTAATGTTCACTAATGTCGCTTAAGTTTACTAATGTTTACTTATGTTGCCAAAGTTTGCTAATGTCAGTAATGTTTACTTATGTTTGCTAATTTTCACTAATGTTTGCTAAGATTTGCTAATGTTTGCTAATTTTTGCTAATTTTTGCTAATGTTTACTAATGTTTACTAATGTTTGCTAATGTTTACTTATGTTTGCTAATGTTTGTTAATTTTTAATAATGTTTGCTAATGTTTGCTAATGTTTGCTAATGTTTGCTAATGTTTGCTAATGTTTGCTTATGTTTAATAATGTTTGCTAATGTTTGCTAATGTTTACTAATGTTTACTAATGTTTGCTTATGTTTAATAATGTTTGCTAATGTTTGCTAATGTTTGCTAATGTTTACTAATGTTTACTAATGTTTGCTAATGTTTACTAATGTTTACTAATGTTTGCTAATGTTTGCTAATGTTTGCTAATGTTTACTAATGTTTGTCAATGTTTGCTAATGTTTGCTAATGTTTAATCATTTTTGCTAATGTTCACTTATGTTTAATAATATTTGCTAATGTTTACAATTTTTTTCTAATGTTCACTCATGTTTATTAATGTTTGCTAATGTTTGCTAATATTTGCCAATGTTCACTAATGTTTACTAATGTTTGCTAATGTTTACTAATGTTTGTCAATGTTTGCTAATGTTTGCTAATGTTTGCTAATGTTTACTAATGTTTGTCAATGTTTGCTAATGTTTGCTAATGTTTGCTAATGTTTGCTAATGTTCGCTTATGTTTAATCATTTTTGCTAATGTTCACTTATGTTTAATAATATTTGCTAATGTTTACAATTTTTTTCTAATGTTCACTTATGTTTATTAATGTTTGCTAATGTTTGCTAATGTTCACTAATGTCGCTTAAGTTTACTAATGTTTACTTATGTTGCCAAAGTTTGCTAATGTCAGTAATGTTTACTTATGTTTGCTAATTTTCACTAATGTTTGCTAAGATTTGCTAATGTTTGCTAATTTTTGCTAATTTTTGCTAATGTTTACTAATGTTTGCTAATGTTTACTTATGTTTGCTAATGTTTGTTAATTTTTGATAATGTTTGCTAATGTTTGCTAATGTTTGCTAATGTTTGCTAATGTTTGCTAATGTTTACTAATGTTTGCTAATGTTTACTTATGTTTGCTAATGTTTGTTAATTTTTAATAATGTTTGCTAATGTTTACTTATGTTTGCTAATGTTTGTTAATTTTTAATAATGTTTGCTAATGTTTGCTAATGTTTGCTAATGTTTGCTAATGTTTGCTAATGTTTACTAATGTTTGCTATTGTTTGCTTATGTTTACTAATGTTTGATAATGTTTGCTAATGTTTCCTAATGTTTGCTAATGTTTGATAATGTTTGCTAATGTTTGCTAATGTTTGCTAATGTTTGATAATGTTTGATAATGTTTGCTAATGTTTACTAATGTTACTAATGTTACTAATGTTACTAATGTTACTAAGTTTCCTTTTTCTACCTCTGATGAACCAAAAAAAAATCTTGCAAAGAAACAAGTCGCTCTTTTGATCACAGTCATGAGAAATGAGCAGGAAGTTAGTTGTGGTTTCAAGCTAAGATTCTACAGATAAGCATAGCAGGGGAAACTTATGAGTCATTATTTATCTCTTTATTCAAAACTAAAGATGGTAAACAGAATTAAATCTAGTTTTCTGGAATTTTACTCTGGTTCTGTATAGAAAAAGACTGATTTCAATTCTATTTTCTTTGCATTTCTGAAAGTTTTTCACTACTTTACTCGAATTTCTTTAATAGTAGAAATAGCTCCTGATTTCTCAAAATACACTTAAAGAAATAAAACAGTGATTTTAAGTAAATATTTATTAGGTTTTTCAAAGTTTATGATGTAAAATTAAAATTGATAAAGATATAATTGTCATTAATATTGCTACACTTAACTAACCTAATGCCATTAGTTGCAAAAAAATGATCATAATCCTTTTTATTTAAAAAAAAGAGAACTCATAGACAATCATTTTTTTATTTTTTTTACACAAAATAAAACACATTAAATGCAGTAATAATCAATACAGCACAAATAAAAAAGTTTATTTTTACTTTCTTTGCTGCAAATCATCAATATATTCATTTATTCTCATTGTTTTTTTGCATTTGTTTTAAGTTTTGAGAGCAATTTTACACCATTTAATGTAAACACATTGGGTTTAATACGTGAAAAATGACTGTTTACAAAAATACATTAGTCGTTATAATAATAACATATTTTAATCTGTGTTTTAGATCTTTTAAAATCCTTTTTAAGAACCTGATTATGACGACAAATGGCACGATCTGGTCGCAAACATGAACTTGACTCTTGTCTGCGGTGACATTTTTGTGGTCCTGATGGTGAGGCTGCTGAACTAACAACTGAACAAGGTTCTCTATGCTCTCTGACACTTCTGTCCCTCGTGTTGCTCTTGCTGTGGTTGCTGGTGGAGAAGCTAGGTTCTATATATTATATATATATATATTATATAGATATTATAACAGGGCCCTGAGACACATGACTATGAAAGGCAAAGTTGTTTGCGATTTGACGAAAAAAGCAGACAAATCTAGCCTGTTAGAGACATGATATCTTCCTGAGTCTAAGATGTTACAGTAAACAGTTAATCCCAGAATAACATACTCTGATTGCTCCACTCAGAGCTATGATGAAAGCAGCCATAAGTAAGTAAGTGAGTAATATTTATTAAACAATAACTTGTGTGGTCGACTGATGCAGAATTTTATTTGAACTAATTAAAAGTTAATTATCAAGCGTCGACACTGGATTCTCTGGAACATCTTTGTCTCTCATGTTACCAAGAGTTTCTGCTCGTAAATGTCAACTTTTCTGCCTTTTAACACTCGCGCTGAAAGGTCAACTTCCGGTTAAAGGTTTTCAAAATAATAGAACATGTAACAAAGTAAAAGCTTTCAAAATCCTTGTATTTTCAAGTGTAGAAATGTCAGAAAGATGAGAGACATTTAGAAACACTGTGTTCTCGTGTCAAACACATCATTATTGAAGCAGTCGGTGATGAGATCAGAAGGAGATTAAAAAGATTATTGACCTTGTTTTCTGGAGAAAATGTTTGAAAAGAGAAGAGACATCAGTGAGAAAAAGACTGAGGAGCAGAAAGAAGGAAAACAGGAAGAAAGAAGTCAGAATAATATGTGACGTAAACTCATCGACTTCATCTCTACACAAAGAAAACTGGAGTCTTTTATTGGAGGTCAATGGTTGAACTTTATTGACACTGAAGAGGAAACAAGAGTCACAATGATTACAAACAAACAGTCAAAGAAAGATTCATCCAAACACTCGTGGATCATGTTGACGCCTCAGAGAGTCTCTGGCTGAACATCTGCTGACGCTGGAGACACTTCCAACATCTCCACTTCCTCCACAGGTGCTGGGAGCTGCTCTCTCCTCCTGCTCCTCTGGACCACAACAACAACAACAACAACAACAACACACATCATGAAGATCACGACACTGAGCAGCACAGACCGCACTAAATGGTGATCAACCTCTGGCTCTCGGAACATTACAAGGGTCTTAGATGTGAACATTACAAGGGTCTTAGATGTGAAAACACAACGATCATCTTTCCTAACCACACACCAGAACTCTCCGCTGTGTTCCAGAGAGATGTTAGTGATCACCAGGCTCGTGTCGGAACGAGAGATTCTGTCTTCTTGTTCTTCATATACAAGTGATGTTCTTCCTTCAGTTCTGTTTGTCTTCATGAACCAGAGAATCTCATCAGGCTGTTTCCAGTCACACTGTAGAGTCACGTTCTCTCCTCCAGTGAAGAACACATCAGCAGGCGGGTCAGACTCAGGACACACAAACAGAAGGTAATAATCATACTGACCACTGCGATCACAGGTGTAATCACCTGTGTGGTTCAAGGTCAGTGATGGAAACATCAGAGTGTAGTTGTCAATCTTTTCATATTTCATCAATGAATTAATCCTCCACACGTGTGGTTTGTTTCCACTGAAGTCAGAGCAGTTCAGCTCCAGACTCTCTCCCACCCACCTGTGAATGTAATTATATTGTATAAAAACATAAAACTCCTTCAGTATTTCACAGCTCTGATGGTTCTTCTCCAGACAGTAATAATAGACTGAATAAGAACTTATGTCAAACGTTACCAGAAGAGATGGTTTGTTCTTCACT
The DNA here is from genome assembly GCF_982586985.1 of Callionymus lyra. Taxonomy (NCBI): domain Eukaryota; kingdom Metazoa; phylum Chordata; class Actinopteri; order Syngnathiformes; family Callionymidae; genus Callionymus; species Callionymus lyra. The sequence continues at coordinate 6,251,309 of NC_141831.1, forward strand.
TGCTGTAGTTTGTACATTGAAGATGTTTCATCATCGATTAAAGCTAATTCATAATTTCCTGTTATATGATTTAAATGAGGTAAAGCCCACTGGACACTCTGGTTTGGTCCCACACCGTCACAGTTCAGCTCCAGTGTCTGTCCAACATAAGGGTAAAAGTCCTGACGTCTCATCTTTCGTGTGCCACAAACCAGGAGAGTGAAGTTCTTCTCGTGCGTCACGTTGTTCTGGGTCCAGCACTGTTCTTGGTACTGACCCGAGTCTGAAACCTTCAGAGGGTCTGTTTCATAAGAAGCTTCTCTCTGAAGACTGGAGTCATGATGCTGTGAAGAGTTCCACAGAAGTTCCTTCTCCTCACCGATCCATCTTGAGATCAAGCAGACGTCATCAGCTGTTTTGTTCAGAATGAAGTGATGAGAGTCTCCTTCCATCTTGAGGATCTCAGCGAGGATGTTGTTGGAGAAGAACGTCACCAGCAGCAGGATCAGTGCAGCCATGTCTTCGTCTGTGAGTGAGAGTCGACTCTGCTGCGACTTTATGATGTCAATCTCTTCACAGCAGCTTCTCGTCTACGATTCCTGGAACTAGACCAGAACATCGAGAGGATGTTCTGCGGTCAACTTCCTGTCGGTTTCATCAGGTGTGAAGCTTCAACAGAAACTGTTGTGAAATCACATGATTCAAACTATTTTAATTCAATAAAACCATAATTATTGCTTCATTCCATTTACTTTTTCACTTTTATCAGTTAATTTTCTCAAAACCTGACATTTTTAAAAATATTAACATCATATTGTCATAGTTTAAAGCAGGGGTGGGCAATTAAATTTCCTCTGGGGAAAATGAAACTGATGGGAAAATAACTTATTTCTCTTAATATGTTTTTTAATACATTAATTCAATAATTTATACATTGAAAGGTTTTAATTTGTTTTTTTTAATACTTTAATTGAATAATTTATTAATTGAAAGGTTTTAATTCGTTTTTTTTAATACTTTAATTGAATAATTTCTACATTGAAAGGTTTTAATTAGTTTTTTTAAATAATTGAAATGAATAATTTCTACATTGAAAGGTTTTAATTAGGTTTTTTTAATACTTTAATTCAATAATTTCTACATTGAAAGGTTTTAATTAGTTTTTTTAAATAATTGAATTGAATAATTTCTACATTGAAAGGTTTTAATTCGTTTTTTTAAATAATTGAATTGAATAATTTCTACATTGAAAGGTTTTAATTAGTTTTTTTTTAATACTTTAATTGAATAATTTCTACATTGAAAGGTTTTAATTCGTTTTTTTAAATAATTGAATTGAATAATTTCTACATTGAAAGGTTTTAATTAGTTTTTTAAATAATTGAATTGAATAATTTCTACATTGAAAGGTTTTAATTAGTTTTTTTTAATACTTTAATTGAATAATTTCTACATTGAAAGGTTTTAATTCGTTTTTTTTAATAATTGAATTGAATAATTTCTACATTGAAAGGTTTTAATTAGTTTTTTAAATAATTGAATTGAATAATTTCTACATTGAAAGGTTTTAATTAGTTTTTTTAAATAATTGAATTGAATAATTTCTACATTGAAAGGTTTTAATTAGTTTTTTAAATAATTGAATTGAATAATTTCTACATTGAAAGGTTTTAATTAGTTTTTTTTAATACTTTAATTGAATAATTTCTACATTGAAAGGTTTTAATTAGTTTTTTTTTAAATACTTCAATTCAATAATTTCTACATTGAAAGGTTTTAATTAGTTTTTTTAATACTTAAATTGAATAATTTCTACATTGAAAGGTTTTAATTAGTTTTTTTTTTAAATACTTCAATTCAATAATTTCTACATTGAAAGGTTTTAGTTCGTTTTTTTAATACTTTAATTGAATAATTTCTACATTGAAAGGTTTTAATTAGTTTTTTTAAATACTCTAATTCAATAATTTCTACATTGAAAGGTTTTAGTTAGTTTTTTTAATACTTTAATTGAATAATTTCTACATTGAAAGGTTTTAATTAATTTTGTTTAATACTTTAATTGAATAATTTCTACATTGAAAGGTTGAATTGTTTTTTATAGAATAAATTAATATGAATTCGTTTTTTTTTTTTTTTAATATAAAACGACTGAATTCTGCAATTTGAATGTTGTGGGAAAAAAAACAAATACTTTCCAATTTAATGTTTGTTTGTTTTTTACACATAGAGTTTGATATTCTGATTCCAATAATTGAAAAATAACGTTTCTAAAATTCAACATTTTTTAATTCCTAGCCTTTTTAAAATTCAAAATAAAACGCTGGTATAATAGAGTCACCAGACAAAACCAACAGAGCACCGAGCAACAAAATATCCACATCTTAAGAAAAAGTCAGAGGTTTGCGTATTTAAAAGTTTATTGACACAGAAACGTTTTTATAAAATGATAAAAGTGGGAGTAAAATGTAAAAATCTTATATAAAGCTCATGCTGATTGCCTTCAAACTCTGGTAATAACATAGTAACATATGGAGTGTCATGCATGCGGCGATAAATAACAACCCGACTAGGTAGTGTGTTGCGTTCGTGCAGGAGCGAGAAAAAAACAAAACAACCCTTCGTCGCACGCGTCACTCGGATATCATTAAAAAACTGGATCTAATTTCAATAGATGAGATAATTGACCTTGTTTTTTCTTTTTTAATGATTCACAAACCGTTTGTTAAAAAAAAGATTCAAACTCAGGTAGAAAAATAAAATCACAGCACAAACAATCCAGGAGTAAAAACAGAGTTAATACAGAAAAAAAAGTACTGATGTTGGCGGGAAGAAGTAAATGTTAGGCGGGAAAATGAACATCACGGCATCTGCTATTAGTACAAACAAGTGTTTGGTTTTTCTCGGGAAGATCCACTAGTTTGACTTTCTGTCGACACCCGTCGGTGTTGAGTCAGTATCGTAGCGTTGTCAGTGTGAGCGAGTCCTTCTCTTCCCAGCATTCACCCTCCATCTCCAACGACGTCGTCAGATATCGTCGGCTTCGGATCCATCGAGTCCATCTGCTGTCGCACTCCTGCTCGTAGAGAAGAAGCTAAAAACTTGATCTTTGCCCTAAAAAAAAACAACTAAAACCTTCTTTTAAAAAAAAAAAAAAAACGTCTATTTATCTGTTTGAACTCCTGAAGAAAAAGCTCCTTAAATTGACGATAAAACGCTGATGTTTAGTGTTTTTAATTCATCATTATAAGTCAAAAGTAACAATAGTGAGGCTTAAAGCTTTTCTTCTAATACTGCTGCAGCTTTTTTTGTTGTTTTCGTTTTTTGGTCCGAGCGACGACACTAGTATCGTTGTTTCCTCTTCGTCTTCTATTTCTACAAGGCACTGCTGGTTTTTTTCTTCCACACAGAAGTTTTAATACTGCATAATATAATGGTCTGTAAAAGTCTGGGACTAAATAAGCATCTTTAGAAGAGGATTAGAAGTGGTGAGTGTCGTCGTAGAGTTTGATTGTAACCCTTGATTTTAAGAGTAGATTTGAAAAATAGATATAAATGCTCCGTCGTTAGTGTTTTGGATTACTTGGCTCGTTCAGTGTCAGGAGTCCATCACCGTCCGTCTATAGCCAAGTGAGCAGGCTGTCTCTGTCCATGTGAGACCCGGACAGCACCGTCTCCATGTCCATCAGGAGGTCCGAGCTCAGGCCTTCGGGGATGCAGGGCATCAGTTCGTCGCCCTCGGACATGGGCAGCACCGGCATGGAGTCCTGCAGGGCCATGGACGACTCGTTGGTGTCGCCTGGAGAGAAAACAAATGATCAAAAAGAAGCAGAAAATATTCTTTTTTTTTAGATGAAAGTCCACCATGATGTTCGTTGTTATTGATTTCTTAATGGATCGCTTGTGTTTCGGTTGCTCTACTGCGACATCTGGTGGTCAGTCAGAAGAACTCTTCAGACAAATATTTTTTATGGTAGTAACAACTATTTATTGAATTATTGATATGAATAATTGAGTTAAATCGTTTCTATATCGAAAGGTTTTATTTATTTATAATATTTGAAAAAATGTATCGAAATTAATTCTTAATTCGACATTATTATACCATTTATAAATATATCTATAAACATTTAAACTTAACATTTTTCCATTCTTGGCCTTACTTAAGTTGAACCTCGGAACAGGCCTCAAAACTACATCTCCCAGAATTCTCTAGTAAAAACCAAAATGGCCGCCTGTCATGTTTCTGCTAAAGCAAAAGTTAATATTTGAGTTTGTGAAATGTAAAAGTAAAAGCTCTCAAGTGTTAGTTTAATGTCGTCAATGAGTCTTTAATTAGTGTTTAATTCCAATGTGTAACCTTTGTTTATATCTTTAAAGTTTTTACGACCTGATTTACTGACGGAAAATACGAGAGGAAAATACATAAAAGCATTAATACTTTAAAAAACAATTTTAATCATTTAAATCTTGAAATCTTAATTTGTTTTTATTTAATTTAATATTTGTTTTGTTTAAGTTTTATTGTAAGATTGAATCAACATTTCTAAATCGTAAAATAAACTGAATTTAAAAGGCTAAGAATGAAAAAGATATTCGAATTATTGGAATTTGATTAATAATATAATAATAATAATAATAATTATACATTTTGTTTGTAGTGCACCATATATTTGAAGATCATCAGACTGTCTGCACAAATCGAATTTAATTAAAAAATAAACGAATATTCTAATAACATTATTGAAAGAAAATACATATTTAAGCTTTCAATATATCAATTATTCAAAATAAATATTAAAAGCTTAAAAAGCACCTTTAATTAAAAAATATATCAAAGTTTCAACATTTAAAATGTTAAATTCAATCATTAAATATTCCGATGATATTCTTTTATTTTAATGAATCAACGGTTCAGTCTAGTTGCGCTGCAGCTACAGCGACATCTAGTGGCCACACAGCAGATCTCTACCAAATCGTCGCTTCTACTGCAAAACCCTTTGTTTTGATGTCACGAGCCTCCATTGAGGATCTGCAGGAGTCAGTGGTCATTACCGGTGTCCATGTGCTCCACGGAGCTCAGCATGTGGTCGGACGTGCGCGGCAAACTGCTGACGCTCAGACCGCTGTCGGTGCTCTCGTTACGAGAGTGAGCTCTGGACACACAACAACCGTCAACTCTGTTACGTCTCGTGACCCGGGTCCCGGGGCTCACCCGTTCAGCGTGGGTTCGTGGTTCTGGCTCCGGATTCTGACGTCCAGAGAGGGAACGTGAGCCTGCGTGTTCCTGTCGTGATCCATCCCACCGGGAATCTGGTTCCTCACCCCTGAGTCCTGCAGACCCGTGGAATCAAATCCTTTAAGAGTCTTAGACCATCTTGTCCAGGAGAGGACGTGATAGTTTGTGTCTTAAAATCACTCAAGAATAGATTGAAATTCTTCTTTTAGTTGATAATGAAACTAGAAACAGGTCGATGTCCATCTGGGTCCACAAATAACTTGAAGAATACTGTGTTTTATTAAGGAGTTTTAGCTTCTCCTACCTGAACACATGTTTTTTATGTTTAAACACAAATCAAATGTGTAAATTATTCACTTGAAGATTGATTAAATTGCTTAGAATAAATAATCAAATACATTCAAATCATTTAAATTGAATGACATGGAAGTAAATAAATGAAGTAAAGATTGAATACATTAAGAAATAATAATTATAATGAATAAAATGTGGTTTAAGGGGACGTTTTTAAATTAAATGAAATTAAATGAAATTCAATTTTAAACACAAGTTTGAAGAGTCAATTTGTCACGTTGACCTCTGACCTGTGGAGGAATAAAATAAAATAAATTAAAATTTTAAACACAAGTTGGAATATTCTAAAGGTCACACTGACCTCTGACCTGTGGTGGAGTAAAATAAAATAAAATAACATTTTAAACACAAGTTTTAAGAGTCTATTTGTCACGTTAACCTCTGACCTGTGAAAGATTAAAATAAAATAAAAAAATGAATACAATTTAATTTAATTTAATTTAATTTAATTTAATTTAAAAACTCAAGTTTGAAGAGTCTGAAGGTCACATTGACCTCTGACCTGTGGTGGAAGCTGCATCTGTTGTTTGCACCTCAGCCGCTCCTTGTCTTGTCGCTGCTGCATGGCCATGTTGAGCAGCCCCGGGTTCAACTTCTGGGCTACAACACAAACACACAAACAAAATGCCAACATTATAAAACACACAAAGAAAACAACAACACAAAAACCTCCACAAAAAAATAACAACAACAGAAGAACAACATTTGAGATCTGCGTTGTTCTAGCGATGGCTGAGCAACGTGTGATTGTCAAGTCTGTAGACACAAATTTGATGCTACCTAGACGCGGGTCGACCCATGAGGTGTTCTTATTTATGTGATCGATGTAGAACACCTCTCCGTCCGCGGACACCGCCTGCTCCCAGCCTTCAGGCAGAGGACCTGAGTGTCAGTGAAAGTACACAGTGAGGAAGCCATGAAAGAACTGGACGTTTGAGTTCAAGATCAAGAAGCTAGCGCGCCTTTCTTTAGCGTTTCTGCGCGATGCTAGCTGAGAGGACGTGTTAACGTGCTCGATGTTGACGTATTTAGAGATGGACAATTCACCGCTTTGTCATTAAAATTGATATTTTACACCTTAGCTACAAAGCTAATATTTGCTAATGTTGGCTAATGTCGCTAAAGTTTGCTAATGTTCAATAATGTTTGCTAATGTTTACTAATGTTTGCTAATGTTCACTTATGTTTGCTAATGTTTGCTAATTTTCACTAATGTTTGCTAATGTTCACTTATGTTTGCTAATGTTTGCTTATGTTTAATAATGTTTGCTAATGTTTGCTTGTGTTTAATAAAGTTTGCTAATGTTTTTTATGTTTAATAAAGATTGCTATTGTTTGCTAATATTTGCTTATGTTTGCTAATGTTTGCTAATTTTCACTAATGTTTGCTAATGTTTGCTAATTCTTGCTAATGTTCACTAATGTTAGCTAATGTTTGCTTATGTTTACTAATGTTGACTAATGTTTGCTTATGTTTAATAATGTTTGCTAATGTTTTTTATGTTTAATAAAGATTGTTATTGTTTGCTAATATTTGCTTATGTTTGCTAATGTTTGCTTATTTTCACTAATGTTTGCTAATGTTTGCTAATGTTTGCTAATTTTTGCTAATGTTCACTAATGTTAGCTAATGTTTGCTTATGTTTAATAATGTTTGCTAATGTTTGCTTATGTTTAATAATGTTTGCTAATGTTTTTTATGTTTAATAAAGATTGCTATTGTTTGCTAATATTTGCTTATGTTTGCTAATGTTTGCTAATTTTCACTAATGTTTGCTAATGTTTGCTAATTTTTGCTAATGTTCACTAATGTTTGCTAATGTTTACTTGTGTTTGCTAATGTTTGTTAATGTTTAATAATGTTTGCTAACGTTTACTAATGTTTGCTAATGTTTACTAATGTTTACTAATGTTTACTAATGTTTGCTAATGTTTACTAATGTTTGCTAATGTTTGCTAATGTTTGCTAATGTTTGCCTATGTTTGCTAATGTTTGCTAATGTTAACTAACAAAAAACAAACATGTCGCTCTTTTGATCACAGTCATGAGAAATGAGCAGGAAGTTAGTTGTGGTTTCAAGCTAAGATGCTAAAGATTAGCATAGCAGGGGAAACTTATGAGTCATTATTTATCTCTTTATTCAAAACTAAAGATGGTAAACAGAATTAAATCTAGTTTTCTGGAGTTTTACTCTGGTTCTGTATAGAAAAAGACTGATTTCAATTCTATTTTCTTTGCATTTTTCTGAAAGTTTTTCACTACTTTACTCTAATTTCTTTAATAGTAGAAATAGCTCCTGATTTTTCAAAATACACTGAAAGAAAGTAAATATTTAAAGTTAGTTTGTTTCAACGTTTATGATTTAAAATGGATTAAGATATAATTGTAATTAATATTGCTACACTTAACTAACCTAATGCCATCAGTTGCAAAAAAAATTATCGTAATACTTTTCATAAAAAAAAAAAGAATTTAGAGACAATCTCTTTTTTTTTTTTTTTTTACACAAAATAAAACACATTACATGCAGTAATAATCAATACAGCACAAATAAAATAGTTTATTTTTACTTTCTTTGCTGCAAATCATCAATATATTAATTTATTCTCATTGTTTTTTGCATTTGTTTTAAGTTTTGAGAGCAATTTTACACAATTTAATGTAAACACATTGGGTTTAATACGTGAAAAATGACTCTGTTTACAAAAATACATTAGTCGTTATAATAATAATATATTTTAATCTGTGTTTTAGATCTTTTAAAATCATCGATTTCATGTTTGTATCTTAATAATGAACATTAATCGTCGTGAACTTGTCCATCAATGAAAACCATCAACATCTGAATCATAGTTTGTCTTTAAAGGTTAAAATAATTCTCTTAACAACAACATGTTATCGACAAAAGTGCATCTAAAGATCCGACATCTTGGTTTTAACTTGTAGTGACTAGAAACCACCACAAGTCTAACAGGTTCGAGGTTCAAGAGCCGGTCGAGCTGCTGACTCGGAAGTGAAGCATCATGGGAGGACGGAGTGGGTTTGACGGGTACCTGTCTCCGGGTTGATGCTCTGTGGGGAGGTGGGGGCGGCCGGGTTGCTGAGGGAGTGTGAGTGGACGGGGGTCCCGGGATGCTGGGCCGCAGACTGGAGCTGAGCCAGACGAGGGTCGTGCCAGGTTGTTGTTTTCTCCACGTGACTGCAAATAAAACATGTCTGAACAAACGTAAACTCAAGTGACCTCAGGTTTCTCGGCTGGATCTACCTGTACGACCTGATACACCCACACACACACACACACACGCACACACACACTCTAACACCCACACACGCACACACACGAACACAAATTCACCACAACTTGGTGCCGTGACCCTTGGCGTGGTCTGCTGGTCTGGTGGTTTGAAGGCCTGTTCGATTCCGAGACGAACTCTGAGCTGATAGTTAAAGCTCACATATAATTTTTAGTTTAGGTTGCCTGGAAGAATAAACGTAAGTCTCTGGTTCTGTCACAAATTTAGATTATATTCCTCAATAGTGCTTTCTCAAGCTGATGCTCGGTTTTTGGGGTATTGTATGGTCAGTTGTTGTTTGTTGTTGTTTTAAGTGTAGACAACATTATCGTGTCCCGGGTTGAAGTTTTGAAGAAAACGTTTGATTAGAATTTAAGTTGAATTGATTGGCTGAGGAGATGGTAACCCCTGGGATTCACAGTAGGGGTGGAAGTATAACCGGCTCCCTCTACGGGGCATCTGACGTTTTTACAGATTTCTAAACTAGTTAGGATACTTGATTGATTATGGTAGATGTACTTTTTCGGTAAGCCAAGTAGCCATCATAAATTTGGGGATATTTGGGATTTTAAGGGTCTCTCCCAATATCCTGCTCTGCCAGCCGGTGTGTAGGCCAGTGAGATCTCATTGTGTTTCTGTGTCGAGGGGCTCCACAGGTATTTGGCAGTATAGTCAGGGCTAGTTAATTTTTCCGAACAATCACGGTGATGGATAAAGTCTCATTGGTGATCAGTTTAGAGTTGGACGGGGGTTGAAATAGATGTAATAGTTGAGGGGTCTCCTATCCAGGGTGTTTGGAAGCTAACTGAGCGATCGAGAGGCTCTCGCGATAAAGACTTCGAAACTTTAGACACGACAGGCTGGTTAGAGTCTCGTTCCATGTAGCATAGTGTGTCTCTCTCCTGTTTTAGTAAAATACTGTTGTCGTCGTATTGTCAGTCTTTTTGTTTAAATTGTCTTTGTCTGTATTTTATCTTTGGAGAATTTTCTCGCTGTGGTACTTTTAAAAATTGTTATTCATTTGTGATATTCTTTGTGTGAGATCTCTTGACTTTGTGTGACTCAGCTGAGAGTCCATGTTCGTGTGTCTTTGAACACTATCTCTTGCTGATAAGAACTGCTTCTTGGCAGACGTTTTCTTTTCAGCTGCTGCAAGGCCGACTGAGCTCCGAAAGAGAGTTTCCTTGTTGGTGGGAGTGGTTTCACTTGGAGGTTGGACTTTTAAGACTTCGCTCTTTTCCTCACCGACCCTCCCATTGTATTCATGTCTTCTCTAAACGCACACATTCTTACGTCATCTTGAATTATATTCTCTATACTGTCTGTTTATGAAAGAATATAACAATATTTAAATTTAATGTGTAATTTAATTGTTAACTTATTACGTTTTCTCGTACCTTTATCAATTGTTGTCATTTCTATTTTTATTGATTTCTATTATTTCTTGTTATCAGTATTATTGTTTTCAATTTTCCTTAAATTTTTTTCCCTTTATTTTTTTTCTTTTAAGTATTTGGATTGGGTTTGCTATAGTTATCTTTTCTCTTTATTAGGTAACATTCTTTGTTGACAATAGTTATTTAACTAGTATTCCTGTTTCTTAATTAAGGTATATATGTATACATACAGTTAATTAGTGGTATAATTGGTTTAAGAAAAAAAAAACTAAAAAACTCAACTTTCAATTTTCTCCTTCTTCTGCAGTGTTCAATAACAATAACACAATTAACATTGATTGTTGGCTCACTGCTGTATGTAGTAATGATCTTGACCATCCTCTCTTCCTATTTCACATTTTCAATTGATCAACTCACAATTGGTCACATTGCATTTAACTTTTGGTGTTTTCTCTAATTCTGCTTATCTGAAACAAGTGTGTCATTGACTGCTTGCACGTGTGTACGTTTGTTGATATCTAGTTCCTGTTTTTGTCTCTTCTTCTACTCTCAATTTCTGATCTTTGGTGTTGTGTTTGCTGTGCTGCCCCCTGCTGGTCTTTCTCTTTCTTTACTTCTTAATTAACTTTTGTTCTGACTCAATTGGTGTAATTATTTAATTATTAATTAATTGAATCAATTAAATTTAATCAATTAAATGTATCTAGTTAGATCAGTATTCATGTTTATTTTGTTATCTTAAATGTTCAATTATTACATTGAAATTACATAAAATAGAATTACATTTTATTATTTTAACAATAAGTCATAAATGTACTATTGTTTTATTATTTTTAGTAAATTAGGGATTGGATTCTTATTTTTTTTAATTATTGTAAATTAGAATATTAAGTTATATGTTGTATTTGGTCTTTAGACAGTCACTCTTATTCCTCTGTCAATTGTCAATTGTGCTATATATATATATATATGCAACTAATTAGGAAGTTAATTAAATAATAATAAATAAATAATAAGTTGTTAATTGACTATTGTTTTGACTTGAAAATGTTTAATTAATTAGTTTATATTAGTATTATTATTTTATTAGATCTAATTGCATTTATTATTTTCCAATTATTCCATTTGATTTTAATTTTATTGTTTTTATTATTAATATCTAAACTTACTATTTGTTTTATTGATCTCGGATTTTATAATATTTTAATAAGTTAATAAAAGTTCTGGTTCTTAATTTAGATTTTTAGATTCTTCCTCTTTCATATTTTCATTTAATTATTTATTTTGCTAATTGCTTCTTTACCTTTTATTTTTAGCATTATTATTAATATTATCAATATTATTATTCATTTATTGACCTCCTCTTTTTAAGAGAAAAGTAACTATTACTACTGGTGACTAGTTAAAGCTCCTGACAGGGAAGAAAAATAAGAAACGTTACTCTGTTTTTAACTTAATGGTAAATCTTATTATGAGTGGTTTACTCACATCAATGATTTCTAAGAATTCATAACAAATAAAATAGTTTAACAAAGTTCTCTCATTGAGCTCCAGATACAGCTAATTAAGATCAACTTAAAGACTTGAAAGAGCTTCTCTAAAAATAGAGAGATGATGATAGTTCTAGGGTCCTATCATAGCTCCCTATTGGCCACTGGCTGGAGTGCATGGGTGTGAGAATTTGTTTGTGATTTGACGAAAAAAGCAGACAAATCTAGCCTGTTAGAGACATGATATCTTTCTGAGTCTAAGATGTAACAGTAAACAGTTAATCCCAGAATAACATACTCTGATTGCTCCACTCAGAGCTATGATTATAGAGACTATACTATAGAGACTAGACTATATAGACTATACTCAACCATTCCATCTTGATGTGAGTGAAATTGCGCTATATAAATAGAGATTATTATTATTATTATTATTATATATTGTTCTTTGGCCAATTAGACTTAAATAGTGAAAATAGTAAAACTAGAGACTAAAATAATGTAAGAGGGAAGGTCAAAGAAAAAAATAATAGATTAAGAGATAAATTAAAAGAAACTTAAGAGAACAATAAATATTCTTCTCTCTAGTTGAATAAACCAAACAACTATAGACCAAGAGGAAATCTCTTTGAGGTGAATATTAATTAAAACTGCTACAACCTGCTCCCTGTGTGTGTGAGAGAATGAAAGAATTCCCTCGAACCCCAACCTCTGTTTCTCTCTCTTCTCCATGAAGTCAAAACATGCTAATAATTTGAACTCTCTGCTAACTTCAAGGTTTATTCATATAAAACACATGACAAACATTAACAGACATCCACAGATCTACCAAGTTTGGAATACACATGTTGGTTTAGAAAACAGCTTGAGAATAAATTACGACTGTGTTTGACTATCTCTGTGACTTAGGTAGTAAATAGGAAGGGGTTAATTTTGTCTACATGAAGTAGTATGAGTAAATTATGAACATCAAGTATGATTTAAAGATGTATTGTTTCTGTTTTGTCCAAAGAACGCGATGCTGTTCATCTCTGTTGACGGGGGAGTACGTCAACAACACCTCACATGAAGAGCCGACATCGATGGTCGCCGAAAACGGGGCTGCTACTTCCTTTGTACCTCACTAAAGAGGTTTTTTTAAGAAGTGGATACTGGATCTATATCAATATCTATTTTAACAAAATTTGGAATATTTTTTTTTTTTTTTGATTAAAGAGAAATGCTCATAATGTATAACTGTATTCATTAAATGAATCTGTTGCTCTGTTGCTTTCTCACAAATATAAGGAAATGACAACTTTACTGTAATCAATCATCTAGATTTAACACACATTTCAAATAGTCACTTGATTAACTGATAATCTTTCATATTTAATTCATATTAAATAATCATTGCATTGCATCCATTCACTGCAACAACTCAGGTTCACAGGCACAGTTCAAATTAAGCCTTCAGACACTGAGAAAGATTTAACAATCCCAGATTCCCAGCAAGTCTGTGGACACCTGTTTGAGAACTCACACTGAAAGACACAACAGGCCAGCGAGTCGCTAACAGATTCTCTCTAGAAGACCTTTGGTAAATTTCAACGATGACCACGTGCGGCGGCAATCTTAGAAAGAAAGTGTTTACAGTTACTGACCAATCCTACATGTACAATTGACTAGAGGCGTTAACCTGAATATTCTACTATAAAAGATCCACCATTTTGTGGGATCTTTGCGTTCTGACATTCGAAGACGTCTGCGATAGATCTCTCTGTTGATAGATCTCTCTGTTGTTAGATCTCTCTGTTGATAGATCTCTCTGTTGATAGATCTCTCTGTTGATAGATCTCTCTGTTGATAGATCTCTCTGTTGCTAGCGCCGTGTTCAAGTAAGTTTGTCTCTGTCTTCTGCATAATTCACTAAACGAGAATTTTTCTTAAACTCATCCATGTGTCTGTCCTTCATTTTCCACCTCCACATACGAGACTGGGTAGGGTTCGGTTCATCGGAACACAAAATCCCCACAGTACACTTAAACATTAATATCAAATGTGTCAATTATTCAATTGAAATCACTCAAAAAAGATCAAATTTCCATCTGGATCCACCCATTAATTTGAAGAATAAACGGTGTTTTGTGTTGACATTTTATTGAAATTAAATATTACAAATATTAAATAATTTAAATTAAAATATAACAAATAATAATGGAAATGGAAAGGTAAAGATGTTACAAATACATTAAAGAACCACTTTGTTCTCCTTATCAAGTGTCGACACTGGATTCTCTGGAACATCTTTGTCTCTCATGTTACCAAGAGTTTCTGCTCGTAAATGTCAACTTTTCTGCCTTTTGACACTCGAGGAAAGTTCAACTTCCGGTTAAAGTTTTTCAAAATAACAGAACACGTAACAAAATTAAAGCATACAAAATCCTTGAATTTTCAAGAGTAGAAATTTCAGAAAGATGAGAGACATTTAGAAACACTGTGTTCTCGTGTCAAACACATCATTATTGAAGCAGTCGGTGATGAGATCAGGAAGGAGATTAAAAATAGATTATTGACCTTGTTTTCTGGAGAAAATATTTGAAAAGAGAAGAGACATCAGTGAGAAAAAGACTGAGGAGCAGAAAGAAGGAAAAAAGGAAGAAAAAAGTCAGAATAATATGTGACGTAAACTCATCCACTTCATCTCTACACAAAGAAAACTGGAGTCTTTTATTGGAGGTCAATAGTTGAACTTTATTGACACTGAAGAGGAAACAAGAGTCACAATGATTACAAACAAACAGTCAAAGAAAGATTCATCCAAACACTCGTGGATCATGTTGACGCCTCAGAGAGTCTCTGGCTGAACATCTGCTGATGCTGGAGACACTTCCAACATCTCCACTTCCTCCACAGGTGCTGGGAGCTGCTCTCTCCTCCTGCTCCTCTGGACCACAACAACAACAACAACAACAACAACAACAACAACAAACATCATGAAGATCACGACACTGAGCATCACAGACCGCACTAGATGGTGATCAACCTCTGGCTCTCCGAACATTACAAGGGTCTTAGATCTGAACACACACCGTTTGTCTTTCTTAACCACACACCAGAACTCTCCGCTGTATTCCAGAGAGATGTTAGTGATCACCAGGCTCGTGTCGGAGAGAAAGATTCCGTCTTCTTGTCCTTGATATAAACGTAATTGTCTTCCTTCAGTTCTGTTTGTCTTCATGAACCAGCGGATCTTATCAGGCTGTTTCCAGTCACACTGTAGAGTCACGTTCTCTCCTCCAGTGAAGAACACATCAGCAGGCGGGTCAGACTCAGGACACACATACAGGTAGTAATTATCATACTGACCACTGCGATCACAGAGGTATTGACCTGTGTGGTTCAAGGTCAGTGATGGAAACATCAGAGTGTAGTTGTCAATCACTTCACGTTTCATCACTGAACTAATCCTCCACACGTGTGGTTCGTTTCCACTGAAGTCAGAGCAGTTCAGCTCCAGACTCTCTCCCACCAAGCTTTGAATGTAATTATGTTGTAAATAAAGATAAAACTCCTTCAGTAGTTCACAGCTCTGATGGTTCTTCTCCAGACAGTAATAATAGACCGGACCAGATCTTCTGTTAAACGTTACCAGAAGAGATGGTTTGTTCTTCACTTGCTGTAGTTTGTACATTGAAGAAGATGATAAAGCTGATTTAAAATGTCTTGTTTTGTGGTTGAAATGACGTGAAAACCACTGGACGCTCTGGTTTGGTCCCACACCGTCACAGTTCAGCTCCAGTGTCTGTCCAACATAAGGTCTCAAGGACTGACGTCTCATCTTTCTTCTGCCACAAACCAGGAGAGTGAAGTTCTTCTCGTGCGTCACGTTGTTCTGGGTCCAGCACTGTTCTTGGTACTGACCCGAGTCTGAAACCTTCAGAGGCTTTATTTTATAAGAAGCTCTTCTCTGAAGACTGGAGTTATGATGCTGTGAAGAGTTCCACAGAAGTTCCTTCTCGTCACCGATCCATCTTGAGATCAAGCAGACGTCATCAGCTGGTTTGTTCAGGAAGAAGTGATGAGACTTTCCTTCTCTCTTGAGGATCTCAGCGAGGATGTTGTTGGAGAAGAACGCCACCAGCAGCAGGATCAGTGCAGCCATGTCTTCGTCTGTGAGTGAGAGTCGACTCTGCTGCGACTTCATGATGTCAATCTCTTCACCATCAGCAGCTTCTCGCCTACGATTCCTGGAACTAGACGATAACATCGAGAGGATGTTCTGCGTCAACTTCCTGTCGGCTTCATCAGGTGTGGAGCTTCTACGGAAACTGTTTAAAAACATTAACATCATATTGTCCTAGTTTAAAGCAGGGGTGGGCAATTAAATTTCCTCTGGGGCCACATGATATACTGTGACTGTTGTGAGGGGCCGTCAATCCAGAGGAGAGGAACGAAGAGCTAAAATATGACAGAAAAACTTTGAAAAAACAAAGCAAGTAAGAATAGTAAAGAAAGAAATGTCAGCATAAAATAAACCTGGCTATGTGAAACACTTTTATAAACCTTTCATGTAAATGAAACTGATGGGAAAACAATTTATTTCTCTAAATATGATGTCAATCATTTCGATGGGCAAGAAATTTTCATAAAAGTAAAACCAAAAAAATCAGAAATGAAAAACAAATATACATATATTTAGAGTTAATACAATAAAAAACACAATATTAAATTGTAAGCTGACGGAAATAATGTCTATGTTCTACTCTGACCTCTTGAGGGCCGCATAAATACAGTCAAAGGGCCACATGGGGCCCCCAGGCCAGGTGTGGTTTTAAGTCATATAATAGCATAAAAGTCCTGTTTTTAATTTGAATTCAAAATGACAAGTCGTCTTCGAAACTAACCAAAGTGAATGAAGACGAGTACATGAGTCTGATACGTGACTTTGTGGACTGGAGTGAGAGGAACCACTTGCAGCTGAACACCTCCCAGACCAAGGAGCTGGTAGATGGATCTATCTACAGTGGTATGAAACAGTTTGGGCTCCTCTGTACATTTTCATGATTTTCCTTTATAAATCATTGTTTGTTTGGATTACAAATTCCAGTTAAATATATCTAATAGGAGACAAACACAGTGATATTTGAGAAGTGAAATAAAGTTTATATGATTTACAGAAAATGTGCAAGAATTATTTAAACAAAATGAGGCATGTGCATAAATTTAGGCACCACAAAAGAAAAATAAGTAAACGTCCAAGTAGGTTTGAAGGTGATTTGCCGTTTTGTTTTTGTTCAACTTCCTCTCAAGAGTTTTCAAACAAGATCGTCTCTGTTAATAAAGTATTTGTGTTAATGTAAGTCAAATATAAACTTTTACACTCGTCTGAACTACTTCACAACAGTGTGATGTCAAAACATATTTTTAAAAAGAACGATTATAAACTGTTAATACAGTCTCAGTTGATGTTTTCGTTGTTTTCTGATCACGAAAAAGAGAAATCATTGGGATTTATTCAGAAGAAATTGCATTTTTTTCACAGAACAAACGTTATAAAGAGAGTCAGTATCACACGATGTGAGATAATTGTAAAACATGACAAAAGTTCTAGAGCAGGTTTCGAACCCGCGACTCCAAAAGACGAGACATTAACTCACTGAGCTAAACAGAGGTTGTGGGCGGAGCTTCAACACAATACCTTCTAGTGAAGGACGAGACCATCAGAGCGAACTATCATTTCTGTTGAAATCTTTTGACGTCAGAATCTACTGATGGATCGTGAGATGTAGTTGAACATGTTTAAACTCCACACGTTAAAACAAAGTTGATACTTTGTCATGAAACTATATCTAAACTGATGCAGCAGTGATGACGTCACCTGATCGTTTATGCAAGTATGATCCAGTGACTCGGTACTCGTTTGCTTTTGTCTGGTGGCACAATTATGATGGATTTAAAAGGCTTCGAATTGTTTTATATTGAATTTTAAATGCTACGAATTAAAAAAATATTGAATAATTGAAATTAAAATAAAACAAATGTTGAATTATTGAAATTAAAATATAACAAATATTGAATAATTGAAATTAAAATATAACGAATATTGAATAAATGAAATTAAAATATAAGAAATATTGAATAATTGAAATGAATTCAACCTTTCAATATTCTGATGGCATTGACGTACTTCCATAATAGTTGTAATTTGTTTGTTTTTAATACTTTCATTCAATAATTTCTTCATTTAAAGTTTTTTGTAAGTTTTTTAATAATTTAATTGAATAATTTCTGCATTGAAAGGTTTTAATTTGTTTTTTTAATACTTTAATTCTATAATTTCTACATTGAAAGGTTTTAATTTGTTTTTTTAAATACTTTAATTCAATACTTTCTACATTGAAAGGTTTTAATTAGTTTTTTAAATAATTTAATTCAACACTTTCTACATTGAAAGGTTGACTTTGTTTTTATAGAATATATGAATTCAATAATTTCTTGATTAAAAAGGTTTTTTTTTAATATAAAATGACTGAATTCTTCAATTTGAATGTTGTGGGAAAAAAACCAAATCTTTTCCAAATTAATGTTTGTTTTTTACACATAGAGTTTGATATTCTGATTCCAAAAATTGAAAAATAACGTTTCTAAAATTCAACATTTTTGAATTAAATTCCTAGCCTTTTTAAAATTCAAAATAAAACGCTGGTATAATAGAGTCACCAGACAAAACCAACAGAGCACCGAGCAACAAAATATCCACATCTTAAGAAAAAGTCAGAGGTTTGCGTATTTAAAAGTTTATTGACACAGAAACGTTTTTATAAAATGATAAAAGTGGGAGTAAAATGTAAAAATCTTATATAAAGCTCATGCTGATTGCCTTCAAACTCTGGTAATAACATAGTAACATATGGAGTGTCATGCATGCGGCGATAAATAACAACCCGACTAGGTAGTGTGTTGCGTTCGTGCAGGAGCGAGAAAAAAACAAAACAACCCTTCGTCGCACGCGTCACTCGGATATCATTAAAAAACTGGATCTAATTTCAATAGATGAGATAATTGACCTTGTTTTTTCTTTTTTAATGATTCACAAACCGTTTGTTAAAAAAAAGATTCAAACTCAGGTAGAAAAATAAAATCACAGCACAAACAATCCAGGAGTAAAAACAGAGTTAATACAGAAAAAAAAGTACTGATGTTGGCGGGAAGAAGTAAATGTTAGGCGGGAAAATGAACATGACGGCATCTGCTATTAGTACAAACAAGTGTTTGGTTTTTCTCGGGAAGATCCACTAGTTTGACTTTCTGTCGACACCCGTCGGTGTTGAGTCAGTATCGTAGCGTTGTCAGTGTGAGCGAGTCCTTCTCTTCCCAGCATTCACCCTCCATCTCCAACGACGTCGTCAGATATCGTCGGCTTCGGATCCATCGAGTCCATCTGCTGTCGCACTCCTGGGAAATATTGACTCACGAACGCTCGTAGAGAAGAAGCTAAAAACTTGATCTTTGCCCTAAAAAAAAACAACTAAAACCTTCTTTTAAAAAAAAACAAAAAACGTCTATTTATCTGTTTGAACTCCTGAAGAAAAAGCTCCTTAAATTGACGATAAAACGCTGATGTTTAGTGTTTTTAATTCATCATTATAAGTCAAAAGTAACAATAGTGAGGCTTAAAGCTTTTCTTCTAATACTGCTGCAGCTTTTTTTGTTGTTTTCGTTTTTTGGTCCGAGCGACGACACTAGTATCGTTGTTTCCTCTTCGTCTTCTATTTCTACAAGGCACTGCTGGTTTTTTTCTTCCACACAGAAGTTTTAATACTGCATAATATAATGGTCTGTAAAAGTCTGGGACTAAATAAGCATCTTTAGAAGAGGATTAGAAGTGGTGAGTGTCGTCGTAGAGTTTGATTGTAACCCTTGATTTTAAGAGTAGATTTGAAAAATAGATATAAATGCTCCGTCGTTAGTGTTTTGGATTACTTGGCTCGTTCAGTGTCAGGAGTCCATCACCGTCCGTCTATAGCCAAGTGAGCAGGCTGTCTCTGTCCATGTGAGACCCGGACAGCACCGTCTCCATGTCCATCAGGAGGTCCGAGCTCAGGCCTTCGGGGATGCAGGGCATCAGTTCGTCGCCCTCGGACATGGGCAGCACCGGCATGGAGTCCTGCAGGGCCATGGACGACTCGTTGGTGTCGCCTGGAGAGAAAACAAATGATCAAAAAGAAGCAGAAAATATTCTTTTTTTTTAGATGAAAGTCCACCATGATGTTCGTTGTTATTGATTTCTTAATGGATCGCTTGTGTTTCGGTTGCTCTACTGCGACATCTGGTGGTCAGTCAGAAGAACTCTTCAGACAAATATTTGTTATGGTAGTAACAACTATTTATTGAATTATTGATATGAATAATTGAGTTAAATCGTTTCTATATCGAAAGATTTTATTTATTTATAATATTTGAAAAAATATTTAAAAAAATCTAAATTAATTCTTAATTCGACATTATTATACCATTTATAAATATATCTGTAAACATTTAAACTTAACATTTTTCCATTCTTGGCCTTACTTAAGTTGAACCTCGGAACAGGCCTCAAAACTACATCTCCCAGAATTCTCTAGCAAAAACTAAAATGGCCGCCTGTCATGTTTCTGCTAAAGCAAAAGTTAATATTTGAGTTTGTGAAATGTAAAAGTAAAAGCACTCAAGTGTTAGTTTAATGTCTTAAATGAGTCTTTAATTAGTGTTTAATTCCAATGTGTAACCTTTGTTTATATCTTTAAAGGTTTTACGACCTGATTTACTGACGGAAAATACGAGAGGAAAATACATAAAAGCATTAATACTTTAAAAAACTATTTTAATCATTTAAATCTTGAAATCTTAATTTGTTTTTATTTAATTTAATATTTGTTTTGTTTAAGTTTTATTGTAAGATTGAATCAACATTTCTAAATCGTAAAATAAACTGAATTTAAAAGGCTAAGAATGAAAAAGATATTCGAATTATTGGAATTTGATTAATAATATAATAATAATAATAATAATTATACATTTTGTTTGTAGTGCACCATATATTTGAAGATCATCAGACTGTCTGCACAAATCGAATTTAATTAAAAAATAAACGAATATTCTAATAACATTATTGAAAGAAAATACATATTTAAGCTTTCAATATATCAATTATTCAAAATAAATATTAAAAGCTTAAAAAGCACCTTTAATTAAAAAATATATCAAAGTTTCAACATTTAAAATGTTAAATTCAATCATTAAATATTCCGATGATATTCTTTTATATGAATGAATCAACGGTTCAGTCTAGTTGCGCTGCAGCTACAGCGACATCTAGTGGCCACACAGCAGATCTCTACCAAATCGTCGCTTCTACTGCAAAACCCTTTGTTTTGATGTCACGAGCCTCCATTGAGGATCTGCAGGAGTCAGTGGTCATTACCGGTGTCCATGTGCTCCACGGAGCTCAGCATGTGGTCGGACGTGCGCGGCAAACTGCTGACGCTCAGACCGCTGTCGGTGCTCTCGTTACGAGAGTGAGCTCTGGACACACAACAACCGTCAACTCTGTTACGTCTCGTGACCCGGGTCCCGGGGCTCACCCGTTCAGCGTGGGTTCGTGGTTCTGGCTCCGGATTCTGACGTCCAGAGAGGGAACGTGAGCCTGCGTGTTCCTGTCGTGATCCATCCCACCGGGAATCTGGTTCCTCACCCCTGAGTCCTGCAGACCCGTGGAATCAAATCCTTTAAGAGTCTTAGACCATCTTGTCCAGGAGAGGACGTGATAGTTTGTGTCTTAAAATCACTCAAGAATAGATTGAAATTCTTCTTTTAGTTGATAATGAAACTAGAAACAGGTCAATGTCCATCTGGGTCCACAAATAACTTGAAGAATACTCTTTATTAAGGAGTTTTAGCTTCTCCTACCTGAACACATGTTTTTTTACGCTTAAACATTATTATAAAATGTGTAAATTATTCAATTGAACATTCATTTAATTGCTAAGAATAAATAATCAAATACATTCAAATCATTTAAATTGAATGAAATGGAATTAATTAAATGAAGTAAAGATTGAATACATTAAGAAATAATAATTATAATGAATAAAATGTGGTTTAAGGGGACGTTTTTAAATTAAATGAAATTCAATGAAATTCAATTTTAAACACAAGGTTGAAGAGTCAATTTGTCACGTTGACCTCTGACCTGTGGAGGAATAAAATAAAATAAATTAAAATTTTAAACAAGAGTTGGAAGAGTCTAAAGGTCAAGTTGACCTCTGACCTATGTAGGAATAAAATAAAATAAAAAACACAAGTTGGAATATTCTAAAGGTCACACTGACCTCTGACTTGTGGTGGAGTAAAATAAAATAAAATAACATTTTAAACACAAGTTTTAAGAGTGTATTTGTCACGATAACCTCTGACCTGTGAAAGATTAAAATAAAATAAAAAAAATGAATACAATTTAATTTAATTTAATTTAAAAACTCAAGTTTGAAGAGTCTGAAGGTCACATTGACCTCTGACCTGTGGTGGAAGCTGCATCTGTTGTTTGCACCTCAGCCGCTCCTTGTCTTGTCGCTGCTGCATGGCCATGTTGAGCAGCCCCGGGTTCAACTTCTGGGCTACAACACAAACACACAAACAAAATGCCAACATTATAAAACACACAAAGAAAACAACAACACAAAAACCTCCACAAAAAAATAACAACAACAGAAGAACAACATTTGAGATCTGCGTTGTTCTAGCGATGGCTGAGCAACGTGTGATTGTCAAGTCTGTAGACACAAATTTGATGCTACCTAGACGCGGGTCGACCCATGAGGTGTTCTTATTTATGTGATCGATGTAGAACACCTCTCCGTCCGCGGACACCGCCTGCTCCCAGCCTTCAGGCAGAGGACCTGAGTGTCAGTGAAAGTACACAGTGAGGAAGCCATGAAAGAACTGGACGTTTGAGTTCAAGATCAAGAAGCTAGCGCGCCTTTCTTTAGCGTTTCTGCGCGATGCTAGCTGAGAGGACGCGTTAACGTGCTCGATGTTGACGTATTTAGAGATGGACAATTCACCGCTTTGTCATTTCAATTGATATTTTACACTTTAGCTACAAAGCTAATGTTTGCTGCTAATGTTTGCCAACGTTTACTAATGTTTGCTAATGTTTACTAATGTTTACTAATGTTTGCTAATGTTTACTAATGTTTGCTAATGTTTGCTAATGTTTACTAATGTTTACTAATGTTTGCTAATGTTTGCTAATGTTTGCCTATGTTTGCTAATGTTTGCTAATGTTTGCTAATGTTAACTAACAAAAAACAAACATGTCGCTCTTTTGGTCACAGTCATGAGAAATGAGCAGGAAGTTAGTTGTGGTTTCAAGCTAAGATGCTAAAGATTAGCATAGCAGGGGAAACTTATGAGTCATTATTTATCTCTTTATTCAAAACTAAAGATGGTAAACAGAATTAAATCGAGTTTTCTGGAGTTTTACTCTGGTTCTGTATAGAAAAAGACTGATTTCAATTCTATTTTCTTTGCATTTCTGAAAGTTTTTCACTACTTTACTCGAATTTCTTTAATAGTAGAAATAGCTCCTGATTTTTCAAAATACACTGAAAGAAAGTAAATATTTAAAGTTAGTTTGTTTCAACGTTTATGATTTAAAATTGATAAAGATATAATTGTCATTAATATTGCTACACTTAACTAACCTAATGCCATTAGTTGCAAAAAAAATGATCATAATACTTTTTATTTAAAAAAAAAAGAATTTAGAGACAATCTCTTTTTTTTTTTTTTTACACAAAATAAAACACATTACATGCAGTAATAATCAATACAGCACAAATAAAATAGTTTATTTTTACTTTCTTTGCTGCAAATCATCAATATATTAATTTATTCTCATTGTTTTTTGCATTTGTTTTAAGTTTTGAGAGCAATTTTACACAATTTAATGTAAACACATTGGGTTTAATACGTGAAAAATGACTCTGTTTACAAAAATACATTAGTCGTTATAATAATAATATATTTTAATCTGTGTTTTAGATCTTTTAAAATCCTCGATTTCATGTTTGTATCTTAATAATGAACATTAATCGTCGTGAACTTGTCCATCAATGAAAACCATCAACATCTGAATCATAGTTTGTCTTTAAAGGTTAAAATAATTCTCTTAACAACAACATGTTATCGACAAAAGTGCATCTAAAGATCCGACATCTTGGTTTTAACTTGTAGTGACTAGAAACCACCACAAGTCTAACAGGTTCGAGGTTCGAGAGCCGGTCGAGCTGCTGACTCGGAAGTGAAGCATCATGGGAGGACGGAGTGGGTTTGACGGGTACCTGTCTCCGGGTTGATGCTCTGTGGGGAGGTGGGGGCGGCCGGGTTGCTGAGGGAGTGTGAGTGGACGGGGGTCCCGGGATGCTGGGCCGCAGACTGGAGCTGAGCCAGACGAGGGTCGTGCCAGGTTGTTGTTTTCTCCACGTGACTGCAAATAAAACATGTCTGAACAAACATAAACTCAAGTGACCTCAGGTGTCTCGGCTGGATCTACCTGTACAACCAACACACACACACACACACACGCACACACACACTCTAACACCCACACACACACACACACACATGCGCACGCACACGAACACAAATTCACCACAACTTGGTGCCGTGACCCTTGGCGTGGTCTGCTGGTCTGGTGGTTTGAAGGCCTGTTCGATTCCGAGACGAACTCTGAGCTGATAGTTAAAGCTTACATATAATTTTTAGTTTAGGTTGCCTGGAAGAATAAAGGTAAGTCTCTGGTTCTGTCACAAATTTAGATTATATTCCTCAATAGTGCTTTCTCAAGCTGATGCTCGGTTTTTGGGGTATTGTATGGTCAGTTGTTGTTTGTTGTTGTTTCAAGTGTAGACGACATTATCGTGTCCCGGGTTGAAGTTTTGAAGAAAACGTTTGATTAGAATTTAAGTTGAATTGATTGGCTGAGGAGATGGGGTTACATGACCTGGTAACCCCTGGGATTCAGAGTAGGGGTGGAAATATAACCGGCTTCCTCTACGGGGCATCTGACGTTTTTACACATTCCTATACTAGTTAGGATACTTGATTGATTATGGTAGACGTACTTTTTCGGTAAGCCAAGTAGCCATCATAAATTTGGGGATATTTGGGATTTTAAGGGTCTCTCCCAATATCCTGCTCTGCCAGCCGGTGTGTAGGCCAGTGAGATCTCATTGTGTTTCTGTGTCGAGGGGCTCCACAGGTATTTGGCAGTATAGTCAGGGCTAGTTAATTTTTCCGAACAATCACGGTGATGGATAAAGTCTCATTGGTGATCAGTTTAGAGTTGGACGGGGGTTGAAATAGATGTAATAGTTGAGGGGTCTCCTATCCAGGGTGTTTGGAAGCTAACTGAGCGATCGAGAGGCTCTCGCCATTATGACTTCAACACTTTAGACACGACAGGCTGGTTAGAGTCTCGTTCCATGTAGCATAGTGTGTCTCTCTCCTGTTTTAGTAAAATACTGTTGTCGTCGTATTGTCAGTCTTTTTGTTTAAATTGTCTGTGTCTGTATTTTATCTTTGGAGAATTTTCTCCCTGCGGTACTTTTAAAAATTGTCATTCATTTGTGATATTCTTTGTGTGAGATCTCTTGACTTTGTGTGACTCAGCTGAGAGTCCATGTTCGTGTGTCTTTGGACACTATCTCTTGCTGATAAGAACTGCTTCTTGGCAGACGTTTTCTCTTCAGCTGCTGCAAGGCCGACTGAGCTCCGAAAGAGAGTTTCCTTGTTGGTGGGAGTGGTTTCACTTGGAGGTTGGACTTTTAAGACTTCGCTCTTTTCCTCACCGACCCTCCCATTGTATTCATGTCTTCTCTAAACGCACACATTCTTACGTCATCTTGAATTATATTCTCTAGACTGTTTGGTTATGAAAGAATATAACAATATTTAAATTTAATGTGTAATTTAATTGTTAACTTATTACGTTTTCTCGTACCTTTATCAATTGTTGTCATTTCTATTTTTATTGATTTCTATTATTTCTTGTTATCAGTATTATTGTTTTCAATTTTCCTTAAATTTTTTTCCCTTTATTTTTTTTCTTTTAAGTATTTGGATTGGGTTTGCTATAGTTATCTTTTCTCTTTATTAGGTAACATTCTTTGTTGACAATAGTTATTTAACTAGTATTCCTGTTTCTTAATTAAGGTATATATGTATACATACAGTTAATTAGTGGTATAATTGGTTTAAGAAAAAAAAAACTAAAAAACTCAACTTTCAATTTTCTCCTTCTTCTGCAGTGTTCAATAACAATAACACAATTAACATTGATTGTTGGCTCACTGCTGTATGTAGTAATGATCTTGACCATCCTCTCTTCCTATTTCACATTTTCAATTGATCAACTCACAATTGGTCACATTGCATTTAACTTTTGGTGTTTTCTCTAATTCTGCTTATCTGAAACAAGTGTGTCATTGACTGCTTGCACGTGTGTACGTTTGTTGATATCTAGTTCCTGTTTTTGTCTCTTCTTCTACTCTCAATTTCTGATCTTTGGTGTTGTGTTTGCTGTGCTGCCCCCTGCTGGTCTTTCTCTTTCTTTACTTCTTAATTAACTTTTGTTCTGACTCAATTGGTGTAATTATTTAATTATTAATTAATTGAATCAATTAAATGTAATCAATTAAATGTATCTAGTTAGATCAGTATTCATGTTTATTTTGTTATCTTAAATGTTCAATTATTACATTGAAATTACATAAAATAGAATTACATTTTATTATTTTAACAATAAGTCATAAATGTACTATTGTTTTATTATTTTTAGTAAATTAGGGATTGGATTCTTATTTTTTTTAATTATTGTAAATTAGAATATTAAGTTATATGTTGTATTTGGTCTTTAGACAGTCACTCTTATTCCTCTGTCGATTGTCAATTGTGCTATATATATATATATATATATGCAACTAATTAGGAAGTTAATTAAATAATAATAAATAAATAATAAGTTGTTAATTGACTATTGTTTTGACTTGAAAATGTTTAATTAATTAGTTTATATTAGTATTATTATTTTATTAGATCTAATTGCATTTATTATTTTCCAATTATTCCATTTGATTTTAATTTTATTGTTTTTATTATTAATATCTAAACTTACTATTTGTTTTATTGATCTCGGATTTTATAATATTTTAATAAGTTAATAAAAGTTCTGGTTCTTAATTTAGATTTTTAGATTCTTCCTCTTTCATATTTTCATTTAATTATTTATTTTGCTAATTGCTTCTTTACCTTTTATTTTTAGCATTATTATTAATATTATCAATATTATTATTCATTTATTGACCTCCTCTTTTTAAGAGAAAAGTAACTATTACTACTGGTGACAAGTTAAAGCTCCTGACAGGGAAGAAAAATAAGAAACGTTACTCTGTTTTTAACTTAATGGTAAATCTTATTATGAGTGGTTTACTCACATCAATGATTTCTGAGAATTCATAACAAATAAAATAGTTTAACAAAGTTCTCTTATTGAGCTCCAGATACAGCTAATTCTTCTTCTCTAAAAATAGAGAGATGATGATAGTTCTAGGGTCCTATCATAGCTCCCTATTGGCCACTGGCTGGAGTGCATGGGTGTGAGAATTTGTTTGTGATTTGACGAAAAAAGCAGACAAATCTAGCCAAATCTAGACCAGACTATATAGACTATACTCAACCATTCCATCTTGATGTGAGTGAAATTGCGCTATATAAATAGAGATTATTATTATTATTATTATTATATATTGTTCTTTGGCCAATTAGACTTAAATAGTGAAAATAGTAAAACTAGAGACTAAAATAATGTAAGAGGGAAGGTCAAAGAAAAAATAATAGATTAAGAGATAAATTAAAAGAAACTTAAGAGAACAATAAATATTCTTCTCTCTAGTTGAATAAACCAAACAACTATAGACCAAGAGGAAATCTCTTTGAGGTGAATATTAATTAAAACTGCTACAACCTGCTCCCTGTGTGTGTGAGAGAATGAAAGAATTCCCTCGAACCCCAACCTCTGTTTCTCTCTCTTCTCCATGAAGTCAAAACATGCTAATAATTTGAACTCTCTGCTAACTTCAAGGTTTATTCATATAAAACACATGACAAACTTTAACAGACATCCACAGATCTACCAAGTTTGGAATACACATGTTGGTTTAGAAAACAGCTTGAGGATAAATTACGACTGTGTTTGACTATCTCTGTGACTTAGGTAGTAAATAGGAAGGGGTTAATTTTGTCTACATGAAGTAGTATGAGTAAATTATGAACATCAAGTATGATTTAAAGATGTAATGTTTCTGTTTTGTCCAAAGAACGCGATGCTGTTCATCTCTGTTGACGGGGGAGTACGTCAACAACACCTCACATGAAGAGCCGACATCGATGGTCGCCGAAAACGGGGCTGCTACTTCCTTTGTACCTCACTAAAGAGGTTTTTTAAAGAAGTGGATACTGGATCTATATCAATATCTATTTCAACAAAATTTGGAATATGTTTTTTTTTTTAAATTTTATTTAAGAGAAATGCTCATAATGTATAACTGTATTCATTAAATGAATCTGTTGCTCTGTTGCTTTCTCACAAATGTAATCTTTGTGTGGCACTATACGGATGATAGTTTAACATGTTTAGTTTGTGATCAGATTCACGATTATTATTTTGTAATCAGACTTGTCTTTGTTTTATTGCATCATTATTTCATGATGCAATCAGGGGGAATGTAAGGAAATGACAACTTTACTGTAATCAATCATCTAGATTTAACACACATTTCAAATAGTCACTTGATTAACTGATAATCTTGCATATTTAATTCATATTAAATAATCATTGCATTGCATCCATTCACTGCAACAACTCAGGTTCACAGGCACAGTTCAAAATAAGCCTTCAGACACTGAGAAAGATTTAACAATCCCAGATTCCCAGCAAGTCTGTGGACACCTGTTTGAGAACTCACACTGAAAGACACAACAGGCCAGCGAGTCGCTAACAGATTCTCTCTAGAAGACCTTTGGTAAATTTCAACGATGACCACGTGCGGCGGCAATCTTAGAAAGAAAGTGTTTACAGTTACTGACCAATCCTACATGTACAATTGACTAGAGGCGTTAACCTGAATATTCTACTATAAAAGATCCACCATTTTGTGGGATCTTTGCGTTCTGACATTCGAAGACGTCTGCGATAGATCTCTCTGTTGATAGATCTCTCTGTTGCTAGCGCCGTGTTCAAGTAAGTTTGTCTCTGTCTTCTGCATAATTCACTAAACGAGAATTTTTCTTAAACTCATCCATGTGTCTGTCCTTCATTTTCCACCTCCACATACGAGACTGGGTAGGGTTCGGTTCATCGGAACACAAAATCCCCACAGTACACTTAAACATTAATATCAAATAAATATTCAATTATTCAATTGAAATCACTCAAAAAAGATCATTAGTTGTTAATGAGACGTGAAACTTTCAAATTTCCATCTGGATCCACACAGTAATTTGAAGAATAAACGGTGTTTTGTGTTGACATTTTATTGAAATTAAATATTACAAATATTAAATAATTTAAATTAAAATATAACAAATAATAATGGAAATGGAAAGGTAAAGATGTTACAAATACATTAAAGAACCACTTTGTTCTCCTTATCAAGCGTCGACACTGGATTCTCTGGAACATCTTTGTCTCTCATGTTACCAAGAGTTTCTGCTCGTAAATTTCAACTTTTCTGCCTTTTGACACTCGAGGAAAGTTCAACTTCCGGTTAAAGTTTTTCAAAATAACAGAACATGTAACAAAATTAAAGCATACAAAATCCTTGAATTTTTTAAGTGCAGAAATGTCAGAAAGATGAGAGACATTTAGAAACACTGTGTTCTCGTGTCAAACACATCATTATTGAAGCAGTCGGTGATGAGATCAGGAAGGAGATTAAAAAGATTATTGACCTTGTTTTCTGGAGAAAATATTTGAAAAGAGAAGAGACATCAGTGAGAAACAGAACCAGACTGAGGAGCAGAAAGAAGGAAAACAGGAAGAAAGAAGTCAGAATAATATGTGACGTAAACTCATCGACTTCATCTCTACACAAAGAAAACTGGAGTCTTTTATTGGAGGTCAATGGTTGAACTTTATTGACACTGAAGAGGAAACAAGAGTCACAATGATTACAAACAAACAGTCAAAGAAAGATTCATCCAAACACTCGTGGATCATGTTGACGCCTCAGAGAGTCTCTGGCTGAACATCTGCTGACGCTGGAGACACTTCCAACATCTCCACTTCCTCCACAGGTGCTGGGAGCTGCTCTCTCCTCCTGCTCCTCTGGACCACAACAACAACAACAACAACAACAACAACAACAACAACAACAACAACAACAAAAACAACAACAACACACATCATGAAGATCACGACACTGAGCATCACAGACCGCACTAGATGGTGATCAACCTCTGGCTCTCTGAACATTACAAGGGTCTTAGATGTGAACACACAATACAAGTCTTTCTCAACCACACACCAGAACTCTCCGCTGTGTTCCAGAGAGATGTTAGTGATCACCAGGCTCGTGTCGGATCGAAAGATTCCGTCTTCTTGTCCTTGATTTAATACACGTATTTGTCTTCCTTCAGTTCTGTTTGTCTTCATGAACCAGAAGATCTTATCAGGCTGTTTCCAGTCACATCGTAGAGTCACGTTCTCTCCTCCAGTGAAGAACACATCAGCAGGCGGGTCAGACTCAGGACACACAAACAGGTAGTAATTATCATACTGACCACCGCGATCACAGAGGTATTGACCTGTGTGGTTCAAGGTCAGTGATGGAAACATCAGAGTGTAGTTGTTAATCACTTCATCTTTCATCACTGAACTAATCCTCCACACATGTGGTTTGTTTCCACTGATGTCAGAGCAGTTCAGCTCCAGACTCTCTCCCACCCACCTGTGAATTTGATTTGATTGTAAATTGACATTAAACTCCTTCAGTAGTTCACAGCTCTGATGGTTCTTCTTCAGACAGTAATAATAGACCGGACCAGATCTTCTGTTAAACGTTACCAGAAGAGATGGTTTGTTCTTCACTTGCTGTAGTTTGTACATTGAAGATGATGATAAAGCTGATTTAAAATTTCTTGTTCTGTGGTTCAAATGACGTGAAAACCACTGGACACTCTGGTTTGGTCCCACACCGTCACAGTTCAGCTTCAGTGTCTGTCCAACATAAGTTCTCAAGGACTGACGTCTCATCTTTCTTTTGCCACAAACCAGGAGAGTGAAGTTCTTCTCGTGCGTCACGTTGTTCTGGGTCCAGCACTGTTCTTGGTACTGACCCGAGTCTGAAACCTTCAGAGGCTTTATTTTATAAGAAGCTCTTCTCTGAAGACTGGAGTCATGATGCTGTGAAGAGTTCCACAGAAGTTCCTTCTCCTCACCGATCCATCTTGAGATCAAGCAGACGTCATCAGCTGGTTTGTTCAGGATGAAGCGATGAGATGTTCCTTCCATCTTGAGGATCTCAGCGAGGATGTTGTTGGAGAAGAACGCCACCAGCAGCAGGATCAGTGCAGCCATGTCTTCGTCTGTGAGTGAGAGTCGACTCTGCTGCGACTTCAAGATGTCAATCTCTTCACCACCAGCAGCTTCTCGTGTACGATTCCTGGAACTAGACGATAACATCGAGAGGATGTTCTGCGTCAACTTCCTGTCGGCTTCATCAGGTGTGGAGCTTCTACGGAAACTGTTTAAAAACATTAACATCATATTGTCCTAGTTTAAAGCAGGGGTGGGCAATTAAATTTCCTCTGGGGCCACATGATATACTGTGACTGTTGTGAGGGGCCGTCAATCCAGAGGAGAGGAACGAAGAGCTAAAATATGACAGTTTGAATATATGAATATGAATATGAAACACTTTTATAAACCTTTCATGTAAATGAAACTGATGGGAAAATAACTTATTTCTCTAAATATGTTTTTTAATACTTTAATTCAATAATTTATACATTGAAAGGTTTTAATTCGTTTTTTTTAATACTTTAATTGAATAATTTCTACATTGGAAGGTTTTAATTAGTTTTTTTAATAATTGAATTGAATAATTTCTACATTGAAAGGTTTTAATTAGTTTTTTTTAATACTTTAATTGAATAATTTCTACATTGAAAGGTTTTAATTAGGTTTTTTTTAATACTTTAATTGAATAATTTATTAATTGAAAGGTTTTAATTAAGTTTTTTTTAATAATTTAATTGAATAATTTCTACATTGAAAGGTTTTAATTAGTTTTTTAATACTTTAATTGAATAATTTCTACATTGAAAGGTTTTAATTAGTTTTTTTTAAATACTTTAATTGAATAATTTCTACATTGAAAGGTTTTAATTCGTTTTTTTAATACTTTTATTGAATAATTTCTACATTGAAAGGTTTTAATTAGTTTTTTTTAAATACTTTAATTGAATAATTTCTACATTGAAAGGTTTTAATTAGTTTTTTTTAATACTTTAATTGAATAATTTATACATTGAAAGGTTTTAATTAGTTTTTTTTAATACTTTAATTGAATAATTTATACATTTAAAGGTTTTAATTAGTTTTTTTAATAATTGAATTGAATAATTTCTACATTGAAAGGTTTTAATTAGGTTTTTTTAATACTTTAATTGAATAATTTCTACATTGAAAGGTTTTAATTCGATTTTTAATACTTTAATTCAATAACTTCTACATTGAAACGTTTTATTTAGTTTTTTTAAATACTTTAATTGAATAATTTCTACATTGAAAGGTTTTAATTCGTTTTTTTTAATAATTTAATTGAATAATTTCTACATTGAAAGGTTTTAATTAGTTTTTTTAATACTTTAATTGAATAATTTCTACATTGAAAGGTTTTAATTAGTTTTTTAAAATACTTTAATTCAATACTTTCTACATTGAAAGGTTGAATTTGTTTTTATAGAATATATGAATTCAATAATTTCTTGATTAAAAAGGTTTTTTTTTTAATATAAAATGACTGAATTCTTCAATTTGAATGTTGTGGGAAAAAAAACTAATCTTTTCCAAATTAATGTTTGTTTTTTACACATAGAGTTTGATATTCTGATTCCAATAATTGAAAAATAACGTTTCTAAAATTCAACATTTTTGAATTAAATTCCTAGCCTTTTTAAAATTCAATATAAAAACGTTGGTATAATAGAGTCACCAGACAAAACCAACAGAGCACCGAGCAACAAAATATCCACATCTTAAGAAAAAGTCAGAGGTTTGCGTATTTAAAAGTTTATTGACACAGAAACGTTTTTATAAAATGATAAAAGTGGGAGTAAAATGTAAAAATCTTATATAAAGCTCATGCTGATTGCCTTCAAACTCTGGTAATAACATAGTAACATATGGAGTGTCATGCATGCGGCGATAAATAACAACCCGACTAGGTAGTGTGTTGCGTTCGTGCAGGAGCGAGAAAAAAACAAAACAACCCTTCGTCGCACGCGTCACTCGGATATCATTAAAAAACTGGATCTAATTTCAATAGATGAGATAATTGACCTTGTTTTTTCTTTTTTAATGATTCACAAACCGTTTGTTAAAAAAAAGATTCAAACTCAGGTAGAAAAATAAAATCACAGCACAAACAATCCAGGAGTAAAAACAGAGTTAATACAGAAAAAAAAGTACTGATGTTGGCGGGAAGAAGTAAATGTTAGGCGGGAAAATGAACATCACGGCATCTGCTATTAGTACAAACAAGTGTTTGGTTTTTCTCGGGAAGATCCACTAGTTTGACTTTCTGTCGACACCCGTCGGTGTTGAGTCAGTATCGTAGCGTTGTCAGTGTGAGCGAGTCCTTCTCTTCCCAGCATTCACCCTCCATCTCCAACGACGTCGTCAGATATCGTCGGCTTCGGATCCATCGAGTCCATCTGCCGTCGCACTCCTGGGAAATATTGACTCACGAACGCTCGTAGAGAAGAAGCTAAAAACTTGATCTTTGCCCTAAAAAAAAACAACTAAAACCTTCTTTTAAAAAAAACCAAAAAACGTCTATTTATCTGTTTGAACTCCTGAAGAAAAAGCTCCTTAAATTGACGATAAAACGCTGATGTTTAGTGTTTTTAATTCATCATTATAAGTCAAAAGTAACAATAGTGAGGCTTAAAGCTTTTCTTCTAATACTGCTGCAGCTTTTTTTGTTGTTTTCATTTTTTGGTCCGAGCGACGACACTAGTATCGTTGTTTCCTCTTCGTCTTCTATTTCTACAAGGCACTGCTGGTTTTTTTCTTCCACACAGAAGTTTTAATACTGCATAATATAATGGTCTGTAAAAGTCTGGGACTAAATAAGCATCTTTAGAAGAGGATTAGAAGTGGTGAGTGTCGTCGTAGAGTTTGATTGTAACCCTTGATTTTAAGAGTAGATTTGAAAAATAGATATAAATGCTCCGTCGTTAGTGTTTTGGATTACTTGGCTCGTTCAGTGTCAGGAGTCCATCACCGTCCGTCTATAGCCAAGTGAGCAGGCTGTCTCTGTCCATGTGAGACCCGGACAGCACCGTCTCCATGTCCATCAGGAGGTCCGAGCTCAGGCCTTCGGGGATGCAGGGCATCAGTTCGTCGCCCTCGGACATGGGCAGCACCGGCATGGAGTCCTGCAGGGCCATGGACGACTCGTTGGTGTCGCCTGGAGAGAAAACAAATGATCAAAAAGAAGCAGAAAATATTCTTTTTTTTTAGATGAAAGTCCACCATGATGTTCGTTGTTATTGATTTCTTAATGGATCGCTTGTGTTTCGGTTGCTCTACTGTGACATCTGGTGGTCAGTCAGAAGAACTCTTCAGACAAATATTTTTATGTTAGTAACAACTATTTATTGAATTATTTATATGAATAATTGAGTTAAATCGTTTCTATATCGAAAAGTTTTATTTATTTATAATATTTGAAAAAATGTATCGAAATTAATTCTTAATTCGACATTATTATGCCATTTATAAATATATCTATAAACATTTAAACTTAACATTTTTCCATTCTTGGCCTTACTTAAGTTGAACCTCGGAACAGGCCTCAAAACTACATCTCCCAGAATTCTCTAGCAAAAACTAAAATGGCCGCCTGTCATGTTTCTGCTAAAGCAAAAGTTAATATTTGAGTTTGTGAAATGTAAAAGTAAAAGCTCTCAAGTGTTAGTTTAATGTCTTAAATGAGTCTTTAATGAGTCTTTACTGACGGAACATACGAGAGGAAAATACATAAAAGCATTTAATACTTTAAAAAACATTTTTTAATCATTTAAATCTTGAAATCTTAATTTGTTTTTATTTAATTTAATTATTTGTTTTGTTTAAGTTTCATTTCCCGATTGAATCAACATTTCATTCATTTCCAATCGTATCATAAATTACTATTATTAAAAAATATCAGAATTATTGTAATTAGATTAATAATATAATAATAATAATTCACCATTTTGTTTGTAGTGCACTTTATATTTGAATATCATCAAACTGTCTGTACAAATCGAATTTCATTTTAAAATAAACGAATATTCTAATAACATTATTGAAAAAAAAATACATATTTAATCTTTCAATATATCAATTATTCAATTAAATTATTCAAAATAAATATTAAAAGCTTAAAAAGCACCTTTAAATAAAAAAGTATATCAAAGTTTCAACATTTAAAATGTTAAATTCAATCATTAAATATTCCGATGATATTCTTTTATTTTAATGAATCAACGGTTCAGTCTAGTTGCGCTGCAGCTACAGCGACATCTAGTGGCCACACAGCAGATCTCTACCAAATCGTCGCTTCTACTGCAAAACCCTTTGTTTTGATGTCACGAGCCTCCATTGAGGATCTGCAGGAGTCAGTGGTCATTACCGGTGTCCATGTGCTCCACGGAGCTCAGCATGTGGTCGGACGTGCGCGGCAAACTGCTGACGCTCAGACCGCTGTCGGTGCTCTCGTTACGAGAGTGAGCTCTGGACACACAACAACCGTCAACTCTGTTACGTCTCGTGACCCGGGTCCCGGGGCTCACCCGTTCAGCGTGGGTTCGTGGTTCTGGCTCCGGATTCTGACGTCCAGAGAGGGAACGTGAGCCTGCGTGTTCCTGTCGTGATCCATCCCACCGGGAATCTGGTTCCTCACCCCTGAGTCCTGCAGACCCGTGGAATCAAATCCTTTAAGAGTCTTAGACCATCTTGTCCAGGAGAGGACGTGATAGTTTGTGTCTTAAAATCACTCAAGAATAGATTGAAATTCTTCTTTTAGTTGATAATGAAACTAGAAACAGGTCAATGTCCATCTGGGTCCACAAATAACTTGAAGAATGTTCTGTGTTTTGTTAAGGAGTTTTAGCTTCTCCTACCTGAACACATGTTTTTTATGTTTAAACACAAATCAAATGTGTAAATTATTCACTTGAAGATTGATTAAATTGCTTAGAATAAATAATCAAATACATTCAAATCATTTAAATTGAATGACATGGAAGTAAATAAATGAAGTAAAGATTGAATACATTAAGAAATAATAATTATAATGAATAAAATGTGGTTTAAGGGGACGTTTTTAAATTAAATGAAATTCAATGAAATTCAATTTTAAACACAAGGTTGAAGAGTCAATTTGTCACGTTGACCTCTGACCTGTGGAGGAATAAAATAAAATAAATTAAAATTTTAAACAAGAGTTGGAAGAGTCTAAAGGTCACACTGACCTCTGACTTGTGGTGGAGTAAAATAAAATAAAATAACATTTTAAACACAAGTTTTAAGAGTCTATTTGTCACGATAACCTCTGACCTGTGAAAGATTAAAATAAAATAAAAAAAATGAATACAATTTAATTTAATTTAATTTAAAAACTCAAGTTTGAAGAGTCTGAAGGTCACATTGACCTCTGACCTGTGGTGGAAGCTGCATCTGTTGTTTGCACCTCAGCCGCTCCTTGTCTTGTCGCTGCTGCATGGCCATGTTGAGCAGCCCCGGGTTCAACTTCTGGGCTACAACACAAACACACAAACAAAATGCCAACATTATAAAACACACAAAAAAACAACAACACAAAAACACAACAACAGAAGAACAACATTTGAGATCTGCGTTGTTCTAGCGATGGCTGAGCAACGTGTGATTGTCAAGTCTGTAGACACAAATTTGATGCTACCTAGACGCGGGTCGACCCATGAGGTGTTCTTATTTATGTGATCGATGTAGAACACCTCTCCGTCCGCGGACACCGCCTGCTCCCAGCCTTCAGGCAGAGGACCTGAGTGTCAGTGAAAGTACACAGTGAGGAAGCCATGAAAGAACTGGACGTTTGAGTTCAAGATCAAGAAGCTAGCGCGCCTTTCTTTAGCGTTTCTGCGCGATGCTAGCTGAGAGGACGTGTTAACGTGCTCGATGTTGACGTATTTAGAGATGGACAATTCACCGCTTTGTCATTTCAATTGATATTTTACACTTTAGCTACAAAGCTAATATTTGCTAATGTTGGCTAATGTCGCTAAAGTTTGCTAATGTTCAATAATGTTTGCTAATGTTTACTAATGTTTGCTAATGTTCACTTATGTTTGCTAATGTTTTCTTATGTTTAATAATGTTTGCTAATGTTTTCTTATGTTTAATAAAGATTGCTATTGTTTGCTAATGTTTGCTAATATTCACTAATGTTTGCTAATGTTTGCTAATGTTTGCTAATTTTTGCTAATGTTTACTAATGTTAGCTAATGTTTGCTTATGTTTACTAATGTTTGCTTATGTTTACTAATGTTGACAAATGTTTGCTAATGTTTGCTAATGTTTGTTAATGTTTAATAATGTTTGCTAACGTTTACTAATGTTTGCTAATGTTTACTAATGTTTGCTAATGTTTACTAATGTTTGATAATGTTTGCTAATGTTTGCCTATGTTTGCTAATGTTTGCTAATGTTAACTAACAAAAAACAAACAAGTCGCTCTTTTGGTCACAGTCATGAGAAATGAGCAGGAAGTTAGTTGTGGTTTCAAGCTAAGATGCTAAAGATTAGCATAGCAGGGGAAACTTATGAGTCATTATTTATCTCTTTATTCAAAACTAAAGATGGTAAACAGAATTAAATCTAGTTTTCTGGAGTTTTACTCTGGTTCTGTATAGAAAAAGACTGATTTCAATTCTATTTTCTTTGCATTTCTGAAAGTTTTTCTGAAAATTTTTCACTACTTTACTCTAATTTCTTTAATAGTAGAAATAGCTCCTGATTTTTCAAAATACACTGAAAGAAAGTAAATATTTAAAGTTGGTTTGTTATAACGTTTATGATTTAAAATGGATTAAGATATAATTGTAATTAATATTGCTACACTTAACTAACCCTACTGCCATCAGTTGCAAAAAAATCGATTATCAATACAGCACAAATAAAATAGTTTATTTTTACTTTCTTTGCTGCAAATCATCAATATATTAATTTATTCTCATTGTTTTTTGCATTTGTTTTAAGTTTTGAGAGCAATTTTACACAATTTAATGTAAACACATTGGGTTTAATACGTGAAAAATGACTCTGTTTACAAAAATACATTAGTCGTTATAATAATAATATATTTTAATCTGTGTTTTAGATCTTTTAAAATCCTCGATTTCATGTTTGTATCTTAA
This sequence comes from Callionymus lyra, assembly GCF_982586985.1. NCBI lineage: Eukaryota > Metazoa > Chordata > Actinopteri > Syngnathiformes > Callionymidae > Callionymus > Callionymus lyra. The sequence continues at coordinate 6,289,813 of NC_141831.1, forward strand.
TAATGAACATTAATCGTCGTGAACTTGTCCATCAATGAAAACCATCAACATCTGAATCATAATTTGTCTTTAAAGGTTAAAATAATTCTCTTAACAACAACATGTTATCGACAAAAGTGCATCTAAAGATCCGACATCTTGGTTTGAACTTGTAATGACTAGAAACCACCACAAGTCTAACAGGTTCAAGGTTTGAGAGCCGGTCGAGCTGCTGACTCGGAAGTGAAGCATCATGGGAGGACGGAGTGGGTTTGACGGGTACCTGTCTCCGGGTTGATGCTCTGTGGGGAGGTGGGGGCGGCCGGGTTGCTGAGGGAGTGTGAGTGGACGGGGGTCCCGGGATGCTGGGCCGCAGACTGGAGCTGAGCCAGACGAGGGTCGTGCCAGGTTGTTGTTTTCTCCACGTGACTGCAAATAAAACATGTCTGAACAAACATAAACTCAAGTGACCTCAGGTGTCTCGGCTGGATCTACCTGTACAACCCACACACACACACTCACACACACGCACACACACACTCTAACACCCACACACACACACACACACACGCACACACACACTCTAACACCCACACACACACACATGCGCACGCACACGAACACAAATTCACCACAACTTGGTGCCGTGACCCTTGGCGTGGTCTGCTGGTCTGGTGGTTTGAAGGCCTGTTCGATTCCGAGACGAACTCTGAGCTGATAGTTAAAGCTTACATATAATTTTTAGTTTAGGTTGCCTGGAAGAATAAACGTAAGTCTCTGGTTCTGTCACAAATTTAGATTATATTCCTCAATAGTGCTTTCTCAAGCTGATGCTCGGTTTTTGGGGTATTGTATGGTCAGTTGTTGTTTGTTGTTGTTTTAAGTGTAGACAACATTATCGTGTCCCGGGTTGAAGTTTTGAAGAAAACGTTTGATTAGAATTTAAGTTGAATTGATTGGCTGAGGAGATGGTAACCCCTGGGATTCACAGTAGGGGTGGAAGTATAACCGGCTCCCTCTACGGGGCATCTGACGTTTTTACAGATTTCTAAACTAGTTAGGATACTTGATTGATTATGGTAGATGTACTTTTTCGGTAAGCCAAGTAGCCATCATAAATTTGGGGATATTTGGGATTTTAAGGGTCTCTCCCAATATCCTGCTCTGCCAGCCGGTGTGTAGGCCAGTGAGATCTCATTGTGCTTCTGTGTTGAGGGGCTCCACAGGTATTTGGCAGTATAGTCAGGGCTAGTTAATTTTTCCGAACAATCACGGTGATGGATAAAGTCTCATTGGTGATCAGTTTAGAGTTGGACGGGGGTTGAAATAGATGTAATAGTTGAGGGGTCTCCTATCCAGGGTGTTTGGAAGCTAACTGAGCGATCGAGAGGCTCTCGCGATAAAGACTTCGAAACTTTAGACACGACAGGCTGGTTAGAGTCTCGTTCCATGTAGCATAGTGTGTCTCTCTCCTGTTTTAGTAAAATACTGTTGTCGTCGTATTGTCAGTCTTTTTGTTTAAATTGTCTGTGTCTGTATTTTATCTTTGGAGAATTTTCTCGCTGTGGTACTTTTAAAAATTGTTATTCATTTGTGATATTCTTTGTGTGAGATCTCTTGACTTTGTGTGACTCAGCTGAGAGTCCATGTTCGTGTATCTTTGGACACTATCTCTTGCTGATAAGAACTGCTTCTTGGCAGACGTTTTCTTTTCAGCTGCTGCAAGGCCGACTGAGCTCCGAAAGAGAGTTTCCTTGTTGGTGGGAGTGGTTTCACTTGGAGGTTGGACTTTTAAGACTTCGCTCTTTTCCTCACCGACCCTCCCATTGTATTCATGTCTTCTCTAAACGCACACATTCTTACGTCATCTTGAATTATATTCTCTAGACTGTTTGTTTATGAAAGAAAATAACAATAATTAAAGTTAATGTTTAATTGAATTGTTAACTTATTACGTTTTCTCTTACCTTTATCAATTGTTGTCATTTCTATTTTTATTGATTTCTATTATTTCTTGTTATCAGTATTATTATTTTCAATTTTCCTCATTTTTTTTTCCCTTTATTGTTTTTCTTTTAAGTATTTGGATTGGGTTTGGTATAATTATCTTTTCTCTTTATTAAGTAAGATTCTTTGTTGACAATAGTTATTTGACTAGTATTCCTGTTTCTTAATTAAGGTATATATGTGTACATACAGTTAATTAGTGGTATAATTTGGTTAAGAAGAAAAAACTTTTAATTTTCTTCTGCAGTGTTCAATACAAATAACACAATTAACATTCATTGTTGGCACACTGCTGTATGTAAGGTAAGGTAAGGTAAGGTAAAACTTTATTGATCCCTCAGGAGGTCTCCTTCGGGAAATAGTTTTTTTCAAATAGCCAGCAATTTTTCATAAACAATAAAAAATAATAAATAAAAAATAAAATAAGAAGAAGAACATAAAGAGGAAGAACAAGATGACACAATCTAAGTCTAAAGATAAAGACAAAGAACATAGGTCAAAGAAAAACAACAAAGACAAAGGATACAAAGACTAACATAGAACAGAACATCCAGATACTCTCACTCCACTCCTGCCCCCGAACTCAGAATTGTACAATTTAATAGCCCGAGGGATGAATGAGTCCCTGAGTCTATTTGTCTTGCACCTGGGTAGGAGCATTCGTGCACTCATTCTGCTTCTCTGCTCACTGATGACAGTGTTGAGAGGATGACTGTCATCATTCATGATGGACAGTAGTTTGTTCAATGATCTCCTCTCAGCAACTGTCACCAGTGAGTCCAGCTTCATTCCAACCAATGTATTAATGATCTTGACCATCCTCTCTTCCTATTTCACATTTTCAATTGATTCAACTCACAATTGGTCACATTGCGTGTAACTTTTGGTGTTTTGTCTAATTCTGCTTATCTGAAACAAGTGCGTCATTGACTGTGTGTACGTTTGTTGATATCTAGTTCCTGTATTTGTCTCTTCTTCTACTCTCAATTTCTGATCTTTGGTGTTGTGTTTGCTGTGCTGCCCCCTGCTGGTTTTCTCTTTTCTCACTTCTTAACTGACTATTGTTCTGACTCAATTGGTGTAATTATTTAATTATTAATTAATTGAATCAATTAAATGTATCTAGTTAGATCAGTATTCATGTTTATTTTGTTTTCTTAAATGTTCAATTATTACATTGAAATTAAAAAAAATGGAATTACATTTTATTATTATAACAATTAGTCATACATTTACTATTGTTTTATTATTTTTAGTAAATTAGGGATTGGATTCTTATTTTTTGAATTATTGGACATTAGAACATTAAGTTATATGTTGTATTTGGTCTTTAGACAGTCACTCTTATTCCTCTTTGTCAATTGTGCTATATATATATATATATATATATATATATATATATATATATGCAACTAATTAGGAAGTTAAATAAATAATAATGAATAAATACTAAGTTGTTAATTGACTATTTTTTTGACTTTAATAATTTGAATTAATTAGTTTATATTAGTATTATTATTTGATTAGATCTAATTGCATTTATTATTTTCCAATTATTCCATTTGATTTTAATTTTATTGTTCTTATTATTAATATCTAAATTTACTATTTGTTTTATTGATCTCGGATTTTATAATATTTTAATAAGCGTATAATAACAATAATGCTTCTTTACCTTTTATTTTTAGCATTATTATTAATATTATCAATATTATTATTCATTTGTTCTATTCATTTATTGACCTCCTCTTTTTAAGAGAAAAGTAACTATTACTACTGGTGACAAGTTAAAGCTCCTGACAGGGAAGAAAAATAAGAAACGTTACTCTGTTTTTAACTTAATGGTAAATCTTATTATGAGTGGTTTACTCACATCAATGATTTCTGAGAATTCATAACAAATAAAATAGTTTAACAAAGTTCTCTTATTGAGCTCCAGATACAGCTAATTAAGATCAACTTAAAGACTTGAAAGAGCTTCTCTAAAAATAGAGAGATGATGATAGTTCTAGGGTCCTATCATAGCTCCCTATTGGCCACTGGCTGGAGTGCATGGGTGTGAAGTTGTTTGTGATTTGACGAAAAAAGCAGACAAATCTAGCCTGTTAGAGACATGATATCTTTCTGAGTCTAAGATGTAACAGTAAACAGTTAATCCCAGAATAACATACTCTGATTGCTCCACTCAGAGCTATGATGAAAGCAGCCATAAGTAAGTAAGTAAGTAATATTTATTAAACAATAACTTGTGTGGTCGACTGATGCAGAATTTTATTTGAACTAATTAAAAGTTAATTATCAAGCGTCGACACTGGATTCTCTGGAACATCTTTGTCTCTCATGTTACCAAGAGTTTCTGCTCGTAAATGTCAACTTTTCTGCCTTTTAACACTCGCGCTGAAAGGTCAACTTCCGGTTAAAGGTTTTCAAAATAATAGAACATGTAACAAAGTAAAAGCTTTCAAAATCCTTGTATTTTCAAGTGTAGAAATGTCAGAAAGATGAGAGACATTTAGAAACACTGTGTTCTCGTGTCAAACACATCATTATTGAAGCAGTCGGTGATGAGATCAGGAAGGAGATTAAAAAGATTATTGACCTTGTTTTCTGGAGAAAATGTTTGAAAAGAGAAGAGACATCAGTGAGAAACAGAACCAGACAGTCAGAATAATATGTGACGTAAACTCATCGACTTCATCTCTACACAAAGAAAACTGGAGTCTTTTATTGGAGGTCAATGGTTGAACTTTATTGACACTGAAGAGGAAACAAGAGTCACAATGATTACAAACAAACAGTCAAAGAAAGATTCATCCAAACACTCGTGGATCATGTTGACGCCTCAGAGAGTCTCTGGCTGAACATCTGCTGACGCTGGAGACACTTCCAACATCTCCACTTCCTCCACAGGTGCTGGGAGCTGCTCTCTCCTCCTGCTCCTCTGGACCACAACAACAACAACAACAACAACAACAACAACAACAACAACAACAACAACAACAACAACACACATCATGAAGATCACGACACTGAGCAGCACAGACCGCACTAGATGGTGATCAACCTCTGGCTCTCGGAACATTACAAGGGTCTTAGATGTGAACACACAACGTCTGTCTTTCCTAACCACACACCAGAACTCTCCGCTGTGTTCCAGAGAGATGTTAGTGATCACCAGGCTCGTGTCGGAACGAGAGATTCTGTCTTCTTGTTCTTCATATACTTGTGATGTTCTTCCTTCAGTTCTCTTTGTCTTCATGAACCAGAAGATCTTATCAGGTTGTTTCCAGTCACACTGTAGAGTCACGTTCTCTCCTCCAGTGAAGAACACATCAGCAGGCGGGTCAGACTCAGGACACACAAACAGAAGGTAATCATCATACTGACCACTGCGATCACAGGTGTAATAACCTGTGTGGTTCAAGGTCAGTGATGGAAATATCAGAGTGTAGTTGTTAATCACTTCATATTTCATCACTGAACTAATCCTCCACACATGTGGTTTGTTTCCATTGAAGTCAGAGCAGTTCAGCTCCAGACTCTCTCCCACCGAGCTGTGAATGTGATTTGATTGTAAATCAACATAAAACTCCTTCAGTAGTTCACAGCTCTGATGGTTCTTCTCCAGACAGTAATAATAGACTGAATAAGAACTTCTGTCAAACGTTACCAGAAGAGATGGTTTGTTCTTCACTTGCTGTAGTTTGTACATTGAAGATGTTTCATCATCGATTAAAGATAAATCATAATTTCCTGTTATGAGGTGACCATGACGTAAAGCCCACAGGACACTCTGGTTTGGTCCCACACCGTCACAGTTCAGCTCCAGTGTCTGTCCAACATAAGGTCTCAAGGACTGACGTCTCATCTTTCTTCTGCCACAAACCAGGAGAGTGAAGTTCTTCTCGTGCATCACGTTGTTCTGGGTCCAGCACTGTTCTTGGTACTGACCCGAGTCTGAAACCTTCAGAGGGTCTGTTGTATAAGAAGCTTCTCTCTGAAGACTGGAGTTATGATGCTGTGAAGAGTTCCACAGAAGTTCCTTCTCCTCACCGATCCATCTGGAGATCAAGCAGACGTCATCAGCTGGTTTGTTCAGGAAGAAGTGATGAGAGTCTCCTTCTCTCTTGAGGATCTCAGCGAGGATGTTGTTGGAGAAGAACGCCACCAGCAGCAGGATCAGTGCGGCCATGTCTTCGTCTGTGAGTGAGAGTCGACTCTGCTGCGACTTCATGATGTCAATCTCTTCACCACCAGCAGCTTCTCGTGTACGATTCCTGGAACTAGACGAGAACATCGAGAGGATGTTCTGCGGTCAACTTCCTGTCGGTTTCATCAGGTCTGAAGCTTCTACGGAAACTGTTGTGAAATCACATGATTCAAACTATTTTAATTCAATAAAACCATAATTATTGCTTCATTCCATTTACTTTTTCACTTTTATCAGTTAATTTTCTCAAAACCTGACATTTTTAAAAATATTTACATCATATTGTCATAGTTTAAAGCAGGGGTGGGCAATTAAATTTCCTCTGGGGAAAATGAAACTGATGGGAAAATAACTTATTTCTCTTAATATGTTTTTTAATACATTAATTCAATAATTTATACATTGAAAGGTTTTAATTTGTTTTTTTTAATACTTTAATTGAATAATTTATTAATTGAAAGGTTTTAATTCGTTTTTTTTAATACTTTAATTGAATAATTTCTACATTGAAAGGTTTTAATTAGTTTTTTTAAATAATTGAAATGAATAATTTCTACATTGAAAGGTTTTAATTAGGTTTTTTTAATACTTTAATTCAATAATTTCTACATTGAAAGGTTTTAATTAGTTTTTTTAAATAATTGAATTGAATAATTTCTACATTGAAAGGTTTTAATTCGTTTTTTTAAATAATTGAATTGAATAATTTCTACATTGAAAGGTTTTAATTAGTTTTTTTTTAATACTTTGATTGAATAATTTCTACATTGAAAGGTTTTAATTAGTTTTTTTAAATAATTGAATTGAATAATTTCTACATTGAAAGGTTTTAATTAGTTTTTTAAATAATTGAATTGAATAATTTCTACATTGAAAGGTTTTAATTAGTTTTTTTTAATACTTTAATTGAATAATTTCTACATTGAAAGGTTTTAATTAGTTTTTTTTAATAATTGAATTGAATAATTTCTACATTGAAAGGTTTTAATTAGTTTTTTAAATAATTGAATTGAATAATTTCTACATTGAAAGGTTTTAATTAGTTTTTTTAAATAATTGAATTGAATAATTTCTACATTGAAAGGTTTTAATTAGTTTTTTAAATAATTGAATTGAATAATTTCTACATTGAAAGGTTTTAATTAGTTTTTTTTAATACTTTAATTGAATAATTTCTACATTGAAAGGTTTTAATAAGTTTTTTTTAAAATACTTCAATTCAATAATTTCTACATTGAAAGGTTTTAATTAGTTTTTTTAATACTTAAATTGAATAATTTCTACATTGAAAGGTTTTAATTAGTTTTTTTTTTAAATACTTCAATTCAATAATTTCTACATTGAAAGGTTTTAGTTCGTTTTTTTAATACTTTAATTGAATAATTTCTACATTGAAAGGTTTTAATTAGTTTTTTTAAATACTCTAATTCAATCATTTCTACATTGAAAGGTTTTAGTTAGTTTTTTTAATACTTTAATTGAATAATTTCTACATTGAAAGGTTTTAATTAATTTTGTTTAATACTTTAATTGAATAATTTCTACATTGAAAGGTTGAATTGTTTTTTATAGAATAAATTAATATGAATTCGTTTTTTTTTTTTTTAATATAAAATGACTGAATTCTGCAATTTGAATGTTGTGGGAAAAAAAACAAATACTTTCCAATTTAATGTTTGTTTGTTTTTTACACATAGAGTTTGATATTCTGATTCCAATAATTGAAAAATAACGTTTCTAAAATTCAACATTTTTTAATTCCTAGCCTTTTTAAAATTCAATATAAAAACGTTGGTATAATAGAGTCACCAGACAAAACCAACAGAGCACCGAGCAACAAAATATCCACATCTTAAGAAAAAGTCAGAGGTTTGCGTATTTAAAAGTTTATTGACACAGAAACGTTTTTATAAAATGATAAAAGTGGGAGTAAAATGTAAAAATCTTATATAAAGCTCATGCTGATTGCCTTCAAACTCTGGTAATAACATAGTAACATATGGAGTGTCATGCATGCGGCGATAAATAACAACCCGACTAGGTAGTGTGTTGCGTTCGTGCAGGAGCGAGAAAAAAACAAAACAACCCTTCGTCGCACGCGTCACTCGGATATCATTAAAAAACTGGATCTAATTTCAATAGATGAGATAATTGACCTTGTTTTTTCTTTTTTAATGATTCACAAACCGTTTGTTAAAAAAAAGATTCAAACTCAGGTAGAAAAATAAAATCACATAAAAAAAAAGTACTGATGTTGGCGGGAAGAAGTAAATGTTAGGCGGGAAAATGAACATCACGGCATCTGCTATTAGTACAAACAAGTGTTTGGTTTTTCTCGGGAAGATCCACTAGTTTGACTTTCTGTCGACACCCGTCGGTGTTGAGTCAGTATCGTAGCGTTGTCAGTGTGAGCGAGTCCTTCTCTTCCCAGCATTCACCCTCCATCTCCAACGACGCCGTCAGATATCGTCGGCTTCGGATCCATCGAGTCCATCTGCTGTCGCACTCCTGGGAAATATTGACTCACGAACGCTCGTAGAGAAGAAGCTAAAAACTTGATCTTTGCCCTAAAAAAAAACAACTAAAACCTTCTATTAAAAAAAAACAAAAAACGTCTATTTATCTGTTTGAACTCCTGAAGAAAAAGCTCCTTAAATTGACGATAAAATGCTGATGTTTAGTGTTTTTAATTCATCATTATGACTCAAAAGTAACAATAGTGAGGCTTAAAGCTTTTCTTCTAATACTGCTGCAGCTTTTTTTGTTGTTTTCGTTTTTTGGTCCGAGCGACGACACTAGTATCGTTGTTTCCTCTTCGTCTTCTATTTCTACAAGGCACTGCTGGTTTTTTTCTTCCACACAGAAGTTTTAATAC